>NC_051179.1:201797516-201814158 GCF_013339695.2 Rhipicephalus sanguineus
ATTTGGTGACAAATCGCGCATCAAAATGTTTTTCACAAACAAAATTTGTTGCAACTCGCGATTTTTCCGTGGAATAGCAGTGGCCACATTTTCAAGCGGTCATTATCCTTCGGAGCAGCGAAAAAGCAAATTTTCTCCGTGCACGATTTGTAGCCCGAGATGCATCGCGGCAAAGAGCACTTCTTGCCATCTGGACAATATAAGTTGTGTAAATAAGGACACGATGAACAAGGATAAGCTATTTCAAATAGGCTAGCATTTAGGCGGCAGGCGTTTCGACTGGCGAACGTATGTGCACGAATGGGGCCTCGTCTGGTTTGGCGTGTTAGTTTTAACGGGTCAGACAGTGACGTCACGGAATATGGTGTCACTCTCAATTCCTGTCATTCCCGAAATAAGAAACTGGAAAGAAAATGGTTAGGACGCTGAAAAGGAAACGGGCACGACCATTTCACGTTTGTGCACCCAGAGCAGGGCACAAAGTTCTACTTCTGCTACTGCAACAAACAGCATGTCTGTGACGAATAACGAGAGGCAGAATCAGAATGGCACATGGTGATTCATGATGGATTGGTCGGTAAACGGACGTTA
Organism: Rhipicephalus sanguineus; assembly: GCF_013339695.2. Lineage (NCBI taxonomy): Eukaryota > Metazoa > Arthropoda > Arachnida > Ixodida > Ixodidae > Rhipicephalus > Rhipicephalus sanguineus. The sequence goes on from NC_051179.1 coordinate 201,798,108, forward strand.
ACCTTCACTACCACGCGCCAGCCAGCACGTGTAAACGTTGCAAAGGCAGCTGAACAACTAACACCGTGGGCGGCTGCTTTAATCCATGCGATATGGTGCATGCACAACGACAACCCATGAAAGGAATTTCTAACCTACCATTGGTCAAATGTGTTGCTTTCTTCTTACAAGCATCATATAGAGAGACGTCAACCCCCCTCATCCCCGCTTTCTTTTTCAGGGAATACCTTTTTCTTTTTGACTAACCCAGTTCGGGTCCACCACGGTGGACCAGTGGCTAAGATGCTCGGCTGCTGACCCGAAGGTCGCGGGCACGGTGTTCCGTTGTCGCGGTTTTGATCCGGCCGCGGCGGTCGCATTCGGTAGAGGCGAAATGGTAGAGGCCTGTGCGATGTCAGTGCACGTTAAAGAACACCAGATGGTCGAAATTTCCGGAGCCCTCCACTACGGCGTCTCTCATAATCATATCATGGTTTTGGGACGTAAAACACAAGATGTTATTATTAACCCAGTTTGTCGCGGCGGCCTCAACCAATTTGCCACAATGGCCTTATTTGTGCACGAGCTAAAATATTTTTGAAATTCGTGTTCACCTGTAAACTCATTATCGCTGTTCGCAGAAGCTATATTTCCTATCTATTTCCATCTGTTGGCTACCGCCACTGAATTTCTTGATGTTGTGCATTTACTTTCAAATCAGATTGATATGTGCGGTTACCCTGATAAAAAAGAGAAGAAAACTATTTGTTGGAAGGAAAGGAAAGCCAAAAATCACAGCATATCCACGGGGTGAATGATGATGAGTGGGGCGAAGCTACGGAGGGAATCATCTGTAAACCGTGAAACTCTTCCGTGAAATGCGCCCAGTACATATTATAAAGAGTGTGAAACATCGTGTATATATTAAACATCAAACTTTTATTGTACTGTTGGTTTACGTGGTCCCTTCATTATCACTTGTGATCGGTGAAATGCAAGGAAGAAGTCCGCTCCCGAGCGAAAGAGCGCCAAGAGCGACCCGCATTCCCCGCTCGCCCTGTGCGAATTAAAGGCAAGGCTAGAGGGAAGACAGGAAGCGCGTTCCACGACGCGAGGTCGGTAGCATGCCCAACGAAAGCCAACGGAACGCGATCGTGCAAGTGCTCCGGCTTCGCATCGCCTCATGGTTCCATTTAGCGTCCCAAAACCAAACATATTGCTCAAGGTGTGCCTTGCGTTTTTCGTAGAAATAATTTCTTTATCATGTACATTAAGACGAAAAGTTGAAAGCTCACTAGAGTGTATCGCCCGCAAAGTATGTCTTTTAGTGTGATTTAACTCTCGTACGGCAGGGTCCTCGCGCCGTTGCCGGTCCACCTCGCCCGTTGACGATCGGGCGAGGTGGCTACATACAAGTACTACTAATACACTTTAAGAAAAAACATCTGGCGTTCTTTCGTTCTGCTTTTACAAAACATCTGGCGTCTTTCGTTGGTTTATTTCATCAATCAACGGCGTTTTGAACAAAATTTTTATTGTTTAATCACGCACAGGAGAAATCTCACCAGGCACTACCTTGGAGGTAAACAATGGCTGCTAATGGCAATGAGAGACAGAAGAAGTCGGCTTTTAGCTAACACTTACACTTCTACTTCTACTAACGTTTCCTACTGGAACATGCCAATGGCTGCTAATGGGGAATGAGAGACAGAAGAATTCGGCTTTTAGTTAACGCGCACGCTGCGAATTTTTTATTGTTCAACAACGCACAGGAGAAATCTCCCACCGGCACCACCTTGGAGGTCAAAGCGTAAGACTTGTTACTCACTACTACGAGCACGACGAGGGACGAACGGGTGCCGCCTTAAGGAGCTTCACCCCTAAAAACGAACGGCCAGCAGTTGAAGAGTTGTCGCAAATGCAGCTTTGTAAGCGACGCGGCCCCCGTTGAAGCGGCTGACCTGGAGCCTCGATACACCCAGCGCAGCCTGTCGGAAAAAACGCGAAGCGCATCCCCATGTTCGGCGAGGAGGCTGCGTGGCGGAGGCGGAACGTCGGTACACCTAACCTATTCTAACATCGTGGCTCTTTGTCAGAAAGATGCAAGGAAGGCATGCTTACGCATGCAGTCGGGACCAAAGGGTGAGGGAAATCATCGAGGCTGAGAAAATTAAACGGTCTGGGGACGCATGCGTAAGCATGCCTTCCTTGCATCTTTCTGACAATGAGCTTTTGTTTTTGGCGGGACATGGGAAGGGGGGCGGTGTTGGCACACGTGTGTGACTTATCGGCACTTTTCTTCTTTTCACCTTTCGGTTTTTACTTCCTGGTTTTTTCTTTTTTCTTTTCTTACTTTTCCTGTGTGTATATATACATGCGTCCCAATCCAAGAAACTTTAATTCAATTCAATTCAATTCAATTTTATTTCATCTCAAGGATGAGGGCAGGCTCGGGAGAAAAGTGACGTTGGAAGAATGCGCTGTGTCCTTGTCCTCTCACTCGTCTGTTGCCTGTTTTTTGCGCTGAACTACGTTATAAGGGGAAGATATGGAAATGGCAGAGCGTGTTCTGATTGAATGTGGACATATCCATCCAGGTGTACGTTTGGGCACGAGCCTACATGTAGCCTTGGGTTTTAGAGATGACTATGGAAAGCTGAACACACCCGCGATTGAAATAAGTAAGGGGCAGTTAGAGTACTGGTCGCAGAAAATTAGAGAGAAAGGACAAAAAAAAACATGGTTGATCCCTCCGTCATAGGAATCGGAATAACGCGAAAGTAAAACGTGCCCTTACAGAAGTAACTGAATGTTTACTGTACATTGATATAAGAGAGTTTGCACGATGTATATTGATGTCTGGCAGCTATAGCACCGTTGAACATGGATGCACCCACTTTAATGCTTGGTTGTAGATCTCCGTGCCGACGACTAACGCCTGTAACCGGCAATACAAAGAACCGGCCTGCAAGGGACGCTCATCAGCGTACCTGCCATACGCTGTCCGCGTTCCACAGGAACGCGGGAAATCACCTGGTTCGCTCACTGACCTCCATTAAAAGGCTGGACGGCGCATCCCCGCTCTGGGAAGCGGGCGCTTGTGAAGCCACCGGAAGGTCCCCTGTTTGTCCCGGAAGCTGGCGTCTTCTCTCCGTCTCATTCGCGCAATTCAAATATTCTCGGGTGGCAGCTGTTGCTATGATCGTTTTTCTTTTTATTTTTTCAAACTCTGCGATTACGCCTCACTTTAGACGCCGACGAACGCTACACGAAAGATGACAGACGCCGTGCCGACACCGTCCGAATATGGCGGAGTGCTGCAACGTACAAAATGCGTAAAAAGTAATGCAACTTTGAGGTACTTACGCGTGAAATGTCTTCCCTGGCGACTTTTCCGGTCGATTCGTACAGTTTACTGAGCTACAGGCAGGTATTTCTTTAAAAAAAGAAGAGAAAAGCTCTCTTCCGGGACAAAAACGGCGGCTTCCGGTGGCTTCGCGCCCGCGTGCTCGATGCTCCATCCAGCTCCTCCTAGTGGAGATCAGTGGGTTCGCTACGAGGAGCGTGCATCGGCAGGCCTGTTATACGCAGCCGGCGTCTAGCGCGTGCACGGACCGATATAAAAGGAGCGCGTCGGGAGTGCGCTGTGAACTCACTGGCCTTCGCTCGCCCTCTCGTCTCGCTCTGGGCCCTTGTGATGTTAAGGCGCGTCTCTACGCCTTGGTTCTTAAACCTCCTGTAAATATGTAAATTAAACAGGTTTTCTTCTTGTACGTGTGAAGCGTCGCAAAAGTCCTTCTTCGCCGGAACCTGGGTGGCAGCCTCAGCCCCTCCTTGGTCACATCAACTGGTTGGCAGCGGCGGGATCGGTTCGTGTTCTTTCCTGGTACCGATGCTGGTGAGTGCTCGCTTTCCGTAGAGATTCTACCAGATGTTTGGATAGATGGTGATGTTTATCCAAAGGGGTAGATTAGTTGCTGCTTTGTGAAGGATTGGGTTTTTTAGAGGTACCTTCACGGCAGTTTGAGCAACGGAAGTCTGCACGGGTTGAGCATGGATTTGAACAAATTGAGAAAACCGGATTTAGTGCTTTTGTTCGAGGAGCTGGGGATTGAGGTGGCGACTATACATAGAAAGCCACATTTAATACAGGCAGTTAAGGATTCTGGCGCGGATGAAGAGGAGCTTTCCGAGTGCTGGGAGCTAATTGAGGAGAGGATAAAAAGGGCACAAGAAGACGAAGAGCGAGAGACCGTCAGGCGTAAAGAAGAAGCTGCAAGTCAAGAAAGAGAGCTGGAACGACTGCGGCTTGAGCTGCAGATCGTAAAGGCGAAACGTGCCGGTAATCAGGATGCAGAAAAAGTAGGGATTCAGGATATACCGTGCGAGAGTAACATTAAATGCGCGTCTGAGCTAGGTGATGAGTACAGCGTCCGTCGCCATTCAGAGAAAGCACGCGTTCGTCCACATAGCAAACTGCCTCACAAAGATTGCCCTGAAGGTCAAAACGATTCCTACAAGGAAGAGGTAGAATTGCCCCTGAATAGCTGCACTGAAGGAGTACAGAAAGGTTTCCTGGCTACTGTCGGCCACTTTAGTAAAAAAAAGCTTTGAGCTGGTGGCCGCCGATTCTGGTATACCGCTAATTGCTGTAACAGGCGTCACAATCAGGGCCGAAGACCAGGTGAATAACTCGCTGGTAAAGAACGGCAGTTTGACTTCTCGGTTTAGTGCAGTTGCCATTTTTTTCGAGTGGGCAGGAAAAGAGTGCGCAATCACTCGTCAATGGAGAAAGTATACAGTCGGATGTGCTGTCGTCAGTGTACAGAGGTGTTGATGGGCAGGACGGCCAAAAATGGAACGGTCAGTTGTAGGGAGCACAATGATAAAGCTGGAGAAAGCGACATAGGAGATGATACCAGATTGCCAATGCACAACTTCTTCAGTGGCGAGGAAGGTGATGCATTTTCTGTGGTGTCTGGGGTTTCAGAGGGCACTTCCTCAAAGATATTTTGTCTGTTAGATCTTGAGCCAGAGGAAGGCGTTCGCATGCAGGTAGGGGTCGTTCGGACGCTCCTGTCTCCATGCGACCGGGGACAAATCCTGCGGTTTGGATCCTCTATTTTCTGCACCGAGGATAGAAATTTTGTGAAGCGTCCGGGTCTTTTCATGCGGATTTGCAGACACAGGTCTCGAAGAGCACACTTCCAAGCGTCTTTCCGTCTCGGGTCTGGTCAGCATGTGAAAAGTTCCACTCGTCTGGTTTGGGACGCTATCACTTAAATCAGCTGGTCACCACCATGCAGGCTTCACTAGTGCAACAAATTAAGATAGGAGCCTCGCAGTAACGTAAACCTGGTGGATCTCGGGAGAGCTGAGTGTTCTCAGCGTTGGTGCTGGGTTTGAACGCGTCTCTTCCCGCTTAAGCCAGGCAGAAGAGAAGTGCAGCTACGACTACTGGTCCCACAGCGGAGCATGGAGGACACGCTGAACTAGCCACTGCGGACTGTGGCCTTTCTACAGCGCTTCGTGGCTTGATCAGTGGACAACCGGGCAGCGGCAACCGGGCCTCTACAGCTGTGGACAGTCCCACGCTGTGACTAAGTGTGTGTTTGCTGTGGTTCGTTGCGACGTCAAGGCGTGCCTTCCGTAAGAGCGGCTGTGTGGTGTGAGTCTCTGTGTTGTGGTGGGCAATCATAGCGACGCCTACGGAGACGCGCAACGGCCACTTCAGGGAGCAGCGTTACTGCGCCCCTTACGTGACCTCTTCGGGCGGCGGACGAGCTGTTGTAACCGGCAATACAAGGATCCGGCCTGCAAGGAACGCTCATCAGCGTACCTGCCATACGCTGTCCGCGTTCCACAGGAACGCGGGAAATCACCTGGTGCGCTGCGAGGAACGCGCATCGGCAGGCCAGTTATACGCACTCGGCGTCTAGCGCGTGCTCGGACCGAGATAAAAGGAGCGCGTCGGGTGTGCGCTGGGGGACTCGCTGGCCTTCGCTCGCCCTCTCATCTCGCTCTCGGCCCTTGTGCTGTTAAGACGCTTCTCTACGCCCTGGGTTCTTCAACCTCCTGCAAATATGTAAATTAAACAAGTTTTCTTCTTGTACGTGTGAAGCGTCGCAAGAGTCCTTCTTTGCCGGAGCGTGGGTGCGAGCCCCAACCCCTCCTCGGTCACATCACGCCCATGTTCAATGATTAAACAAACCCTTGTGGTAGCTGTAGTAGTTAGCGGTGAAAGCGTAATCAGAGATCGAGTTGTGATAGCCAGAAGAGCGTCGCAGATTGGACGCAGAACATGCTCGCCATCCCGCGGCATGTTAAAATATGATTGAACACCACGGCCGCACTAGAGGGAAACGCAAAGCGCGTCGTGCCGCCCCGGTAGCCCGGGCGCAATTTTAGGGGCGAAGCTCCTTATAGCGGCACCCGTTCGTCCCTCGTAGCGTAGTATGTAACCAGTCTTACGCTTTGACCTGCAAGGTGGTGCCGGTGCGAGATTTTTCCTGTGCGTTCTTGAACAATGAAAAATTCGCAGCGTTAGCTAAAAGCCGACTTCTTCTGTCCCTCATTCCCATTAGCAGCCATTCTTTACCTCCAAGGTAGTGCCTGGTGAGATTTCTCCTGTGCGTGATTAAACAATAAAAATTTTGTTCAAAACGCCGTTGATTGATGAAATAAACCAACAAAAGACGCCAGATGTTTTGTAAAAGCAAAACGAAAGAACGCCAGATGTTTCTAAAGCAAAACGAAAAGACGCCAGCTGCTTAACGCAAGACGCCAGATGTTTTCTAAGCAATGGTTTTCTAAACAATGAAAATTCACAGCGTACATGTAAAATTAAAGTGCGCTGCAAGTCGTCATAACTCATCGAACCTTTAGTATAAACGCGCCCGATCTCACGTCGGTGATGATGTACTGGGCAGAATTCACGGAAGATTCACGGTTTACCGATGAACCTCCGCAGCTTCTCCCACTCATCATCATTCACTCCGTGGATATGCTGTGATTTTTTCTCGGGGCGAGCGCTTAGACGGGGAACGCGATGTTACAGCCAGGTGAGGCAGGCGCGCGTCGCAGAGCTATTTTAGGGGCGAAGCTCCTTATAGCGGCACCCGTTCGTCCCTCGTAGCGTAGTATCTAACCAGTCTTACGCTTTGACCTGTAAGGTGGTGCCGGTGGGAGATTTTTCCTGTGCGTTGTTCAACAATAAAAAATTCGCAGCGTTAGCTAAAAGCCGACTTCTTCTGTCTCTCATTCCCATTAGCAGCCATTCTTTACCTCCAAGGTAGTGCCTGGTGAGATTTCTCCTGTACGTGATTAAACAATAAAAATTTTGTTCAAAACGCCGTTGATTGATGAATTAAACCAACACAAGACGCCAGATGTTTTGTAAAAGCAAAACGAAAGAACGCCAGATGTTTCTAAAGCAAAACGAAAAGACGCCAGCTGCTTAACGAAAGACGCCAGATGTTTTCTAAGCAATGGTTTTCTAAACAATGAAAATTCACAGCGTACATGTAAAATTAAAGTGCGCTGCAAGTCGTCATAACTCATCGAACCTTTAGTATAAACGCGCCCGATCTCACGTCGGTGATGATGTACTGGGCAGAATTCACGGAAGATTCATGGTTTACCGATGAACCTCCGCAGCTTCGCCCACTCATCATCATTCACTCCGTGGATATGCTGTGATTTTTTTTGTTTGATTAGCGTGATGCTACGAGCGAGCCCGACGCTTTTACAACGCTTGGGGGGGGACCGCAGGAGAGGAGAAACATCTGGCGTCTTTCGTTAAGCAGCTGGCGTCTTTTCGTTTTGCTTTAGAAACATCTGGCGTCTTTTCGTTTTGCTTTTAGAAAACATCTGGCGTCTTTCGTTGGTTTATTTCATCAATCAGTGGCGTTTTGAACAAAATTTTTATTGTTTAATCACGCACAGGAGAAATCTCACCAGGCAGTACCTTGGAGGTAAACAATGGCTGCCAGTGGGAATGAGAGACAGAAGAACTCGGCTTTTAGCTAACACTTACACTTCTACTAACGTTTCCTTCTGGAACATGCCAATAGCTGCTAATGGGGAATTAGAGACAGAAGAATTCGGCTTTTAGTTAACGCGCACGCTGCGAATTTTTTATTGTTCAACAACGCACAGGAGAAATCTCCCACCGGTACCACCTTGGAGGTCAAGATCTGGTACTAGCGTTAAGACTGGTTACGCACTACGACGGGGACGAACGGGTGCCGCTTTAAGGAGCTACGCCCCTGAAACGCGCCGAACGGGACGAACGTGTAACGCGTTGCAGGTACTAATCGCGGAAGCCACAGCAATGATGAATTGCTTTACTTTGCCGCTCCCAGAGGGCAACACCACCCCACCGACCGGGATAGTGGTAGATATGAAAGGCGCGTTTGTAAAGTCTCTACAGTCTGTCACCGTGGCGCAGCGCATAGCGCACCCGGCATCTATTGTGGCGGACCCAGCGGTCGTGGGTTCGATGCCCGTTGATGGAACTTTTTTTTTTCTTTGCCATCTAATCGTGTACATTTTTTCGACATTATTTCCGTGACGGAAATGCGTCACTGAAGTCTTGGTGGACCCCGGCATAAAACGCTTTCGTGTTAAAATAAATATTTGGAAAAAATTACAGCATATCCACGGGTGAATGATGGAGCGCTTGGGCGAAGCTCCTGAAGCAATCATGGTCTCGGGATCCGCTTCTCGTTGAGCCCGTTTTGCAGCGGCGTCCTTGGGGCGCACCGTCGCGTGATCCGCCTGGCTGCCGCCAAGCGAGCGCAAGCAAGCGAGCCTCTCGGGATCGAGAGGCTGCCGCCAAGCGAGCGCGGCGCCAGGCGGATCTAGAGGCGGTGCGCGCCCGCGAGGCCGCCGCCAAGCGCGCGCGGCGCCAGGCGGCAGCCTCTCGAGGTCGAACCTCGGGGTTCTGCCGACACGCACGAGACGCAGCGGCCTTCCGCACCCGGCGCTCCTCGTCGTCCATGGTCCGCCAAGCAGCACGATCCGGCAAGCGCACTCCTCCACGTACGTCGACGATCAAGGAGAATGAGATAACGGGCGCAGCAGCCAATCTGAGAGCAGCGGCACCTATAACGCCATCTAGCGTGAATTCACCCAACCGCCATATCGCACACATCTCTATGAGACAGCGCCATCTAGTATATCGTCACCCAACTGCAGTTTGCATGCATCTCTACGGGACAGCGCCATCTATTGAATGATACGGGAGACGCGACGGCGGGGAAACGCCGGAAGGAGCGACGACCGACCAGGTGATGCTATAAGGAGCTTCGCCCCTAAAAAATACGGACATTCTGCCGTAAAGGACAGAGAATTGGGCTCAGAATTTGTTTTTTTTTCTGTAGTAAGATTTAATTGAAGTAGACACACTAGGTCAACACTAAGAAAAAGAAGAGTAAAGGGATTTGTTTTTGTCGATCCTGGTGGCACACTTGTCACCGCCCCGTTATAAAGGGTACGCTCATAGCATCCATCCATCTACCCATTTATCGCCGAATGGTTCCTTCAACATAGCTACGGCGTCGGCGTAGCGTGTGGGGTCTGGAGTTATCGCCGCTCTCAGAATACACGGAGACAGTAGACGCCGTCGGGCAAACCAATACGTGTTCATATTTATTAACTTGCTTTTTACATACGACGGGCTCGCCTGCCAAATCTGATACACTATTAACACGCTAAGTAACCTTATACAATGCTCATACAATACCCGGAAAACATAACACACACAAGACAGCATAAGACATAAGACAGCATAATACATCGCGAACGCGACGGCGCCGATGTTTGACTCTCCACGAGGGGCCCGCGGGAAACGAGCCGCGGAATCGTCCCCCACGGACCCACCGCGGGAGACGTCCATCCACGGCGCTACCAAAACCCAAAAGAGTCCCTGCCGTTTCCTGCACGCCGGCCTAACCTCCCAGGCGGCGTTTCCGGCGCCACCGCGCTAAGCCAACATCGCGCGAGCGCAGCGCCACTTTCACTCGGCGGCTTTTAAACCCAACTGCGGCCTATCCGCGAGACACACGCGCGCCATGAAGCGCAAACGGCTTTACAAGGGGTTATAGCACCCTGTCACAAATCCCGTTGATGAGGATGGCAATTGCCGGGCAGATCCCAAGGGCGGACGTATCGGCCCCCCGAAAGGCACCACGAAGGCGCGGACAATTTAGAGTTAGTCCTTTTAGTGCGCCAGCGAACGCCGGTTGTGGTCCAAAGACCGCGTCAAAGCCAAGAGTTGGGAACACAAATAAAATATATTCTCATTTAAGGTAGTACAAGCATCACACAAACATGCACACTCGGCTGGTACCAGTTACAACTTCACAATATAACTCAGATGGTGTTAACACAACGGGAGCTAAACAAACAGATCACGCGCTACAAATGCAATCTCAGGCATTACAACCTATTCAAGTACAGTTAAAGTCTTGAATGTTCAACAGCGTATCCAGTCCACAATTCTTGGACGGAACTTGAATGCTTCTCTTCCCAGGAAACACGCACGCAAACTACAGCGCTGATCGTCGATGTTCCATTCCGTCGTCGATCGCGAATGTTTCTCTTCCAGGAAACACTCATGTAACTTGTCACTGCTCACACGGCGTCATCATCCGATTCTTCCAGATCGACGATCGACTGACCGCACAACATCATAAACACGTCCTTTTTGGCTGACGGAGCCACACTCAACATACTTCACAATCTCCGGACCGACTGACTGACCTACTGGTCGTCGGTGCAAGCTTTTATCTCCTCTCCCCGGGTTCCAGAAGCGTCGGGAGTGTTCTCCGGCGTGCACGCCGTCCTAACCTCCCAGGCGGCGTTTCCGGCGCCACCGCGCTAAGCCAACATCGCGCGAGCGCAGCGCCACTCTCGCTTGGCGGCTTTTAAACCCAACTGCGGCCTATCCGCGAGACACACGTGCGCCATGAAGCGCGAACGGCTTTACAAGGGCTTATAGCACCCTGTCACAAATCCCGTTGATGGGGATGGCAATTGCCGGGCAGATCCCAAGGGCGGACGTATCGGCCCCCCGAAAGGCACCACGAAAGCGCCTCGCGCGATGTTTGCTTAGCGCGGTGGCGCCGGAAACGCCGCCTGGGAGGTTAGGCCGGCGTGCACGCCGGAGAACACTCTCGTCGATTTTTCTCGTCGATTCCGCTCGCAGTGGCGTCACTCGGCGTCGCGTCATGCTTTCCTTCTAGATGGTTCCGGACTTTGCCGGGCGTTTGATCTGGCTGTCTGTGGCTGTTTCGAGCGGGTGAGAAGGATGCGACGCGCCGGCGTCTTTTGATACTTGTTTTTTCCGTTGTTGGCCGAACGACTGGCGCCGCTGTCGTCTGAAAGCGGCCGCCCGCACGCCTTCTTGACGCGCCCGTTTGTGGCACACCCCCACAAGCGTGATTCGGTCGTGGGCAAACCCGCAATTGCTGTTGCTGCGTCACCAGACAGAAAACGCTTGAGGTAATAGAACTTAGTGGATGGTGTCAGGTCGGTGTTCAGATGAATAACCTTTTCAAATTGCTCCCAGAAGCCTGTCCACTGTAAGATGTCACCTTTGAACGTTGGGATATGCAGCTAAGGTAACCGGGGCGCCATAAATCTTGCGGGAGCCTCGTTTTTTAAAAGCCATTGCTTCTGTGCTTTCACCACTGGGAGCTTGCGCATGGCCGTTCTGATCGACTAGGTGATTCGGCAACGCAGCTTGACAATGATGCTAGCTACTTCATCTTGATATTCAGCTATCCGCCTCGTGTGCTGCTGCTTTCAGTGGTACTGGTGGCGCCACCAACGGCGGACGGTGGCGATAGGTGGATATGCGCGGCTCATAGAAGCCGTGGGTAAAGCGCCTGTTACTCTCCGTTTTTCTATTCATGTTTCATTCTGGTTTGTTATTTGTACTGCCGACGCTGCTCCACTAGACAACCATGCCGTCTGTTACGTCGATTGTTCTATATTATTTGTTTTAAAATGACAGGCCCGTTTTTTATGCGTGCGCGCGATGCACTGCGTACGTTTCTTACGTGCATGTGTCCAAGTTGTTTGCGTGATCTGTTAACACAGATGAAATAAAAATTGTTGCAGTACAAAACAGCATTCTTGTTTTATTGAACACCCCAAACAGTACAACAACAATGACTATTACGGCCTGCTTAAGAAACGCACAAAAGACACGCGATTTTATCTTTGCCCTACACTCGTAGCACTCAACTAGGCCAAGAAAACCAAAATCTAACTTGCTGAACGTTTTAACCAGCCGTCACACAGCTGCATAATAATGCGTGAGAAGTACTGTAGCAAATGACCAACAAACATTCACACAGCGTTTTTTTTTTTTGTTCACAGACCGTATTAACATATGAGGAAGTTCTAACTGCATTGCAATCACATATTTCGGAATATCTAATCACTTTCACCATTGAAGCCACAATCCTCTAACACATGCACTTTAAATTGAGCATGGCATTACTCAGACTTATATAGGAAATGCGCACGCGTGGCATTACTCAGATTTATATAGGAAATGCGCACGCGTGCAATGTATCTCGTATGCTAGATTCTCCTTTGGTACGTGCAGCTCAAAATAAATGCGATTCTAGAAGTAATGTTCGTGGAGTAGCGAGCATATAGCAGGACAACTACTTACAGCTTCACTTACCTTTGCAGAAACGGTATTCCAATTGCAATTCAATATTAACCGACGCAACAACGATAACAGCACGCTTGTTGCACACAGGCGTCCCAGGTTGACGCTCGAGGCCAAGCGCGGTATTTTAAGTGTAGCACAATCGTGCGCGTACAGTACGCTAGAATATTCTGGCACAATGTCGTCAAGCTTGCAGTCACTTCAGCGGTTCCCACGATGTAGCACCAGTTGACGTCCTCGCGTCATCAAACTGCTACGACGCCGAGAACTACGCATACAGCTGACTTGGAAAAACGCGGTCTTGCAGGAGGCCATCTTGTCCCGCAACCAACGGACAAAAGTACACAACTGACGCGTCTGAAACCTTGCCGTTGATGAGATGGCAGCTGAACGAAATCAGGGCTCATCGTCCGACGTGTGGCCACCGCCTTAACACAATATTAACGTTGCAACGTTCAAGGAAGACGCGACGAAAGCGACGAGCCCAGCCGGTCTTGTCGGGTGCGCTACAGCACAGTGCACAGCGCGCGCTCTCACGGCCACCGAAAGAAATAAAAGAAAGTGGCGAGAGGAGTTAGCTTGGAGCATGGCCAGTCGGTGGAAGCAAGAGGACGTGTTGCGTCGTCGGTGTGGCGTATTGTCGAGAGATGGCGCTAGTTTGTTTTTGCGCAACGAAATCGCAAACTTGATTCAAAATGCATGGGATCCTATGGGGGGTTGGGAGAGGGGCAACCGCCTTAGCCGAGCGGTGGCGCCACCATACCGATGCACGAGGCGGATAGCTGTATACTCCTGTTCAATATTTCCTGTCGGAAGTAGTGTTCATACAGCTCGGGATGTAAAAACAGCGCAAAATATAGACAAGGACAGAGGAAGAGACGACACGAGGAAGAGACCTCTGTCCTTGTCTATATTTTGCGCTGTTTTTACATCCCAAGCATGAACCACCAGCTAGCCCAACTTTCGCTATTATTTCATACAGCTCGTTTATCTGCAAGAGTTCGTCGTTATTAGCCGAGGGTCGTTCCTTCACAGCTGCGAGTTTCGCAATGTCGACGTTAGCAAAGTCACGCAAGAGTCGCGCTTTCTGAATTACCTTCCTGTGTGCTCGCGTCGTGCAGATCGCTTGCCTTTGAGTCGGTCCATTAGGAGAACACTGCTACTGGCTGAAATCGCAGCACCAACCCCGATCTTCGCATCCACGATCCGTCGATTCCTCACCGCCTGCGACGCGAAGCGAGGGTAGAGTCCTGTTCACCGTGCGTAGAAGTAAGGCTTGTCCGCTCGTGGGCTTTCGGCACCAAAGTGTAGATGCCAAGACATTAGCAGGTACAGAGAAACTCAGCCAGAAGCAATTGTGTCGCCATAACAGAACGTGTTCTCTACTTGTTTTGTAGCGTTAGCTACACTAGCCCTGCCGAGCCAGTTTCGCGTGGATCCTGAAGAGCCGTGCTGCGCATGCGCGAGGATCACTGACGTCACGCACCGGAGCCAGCAACTCCCGCGCACTCCGCCGCCGTCGGTCAGCGCTTTCCAGAGGAGTGACGTCATAACCTTGGCAGACGTATTGGCGCCGGCACGCGCGCAGCTATTCGCCTTCGCTGTGCAGTAGCCGTCTGGCACAGCGCTGGAGCCACTTCATAGCGCCTCTGACTGGCGTTTGCCAGTGTGGTATAGCCATGGATAGAGTGACCTAGAATAGGGGGAGTGTCCAAAGCGCCGGTTCCCGCGTGGGCCTTCTGCCGTGAACTCCCGCGCTGCGCCGCTGCTGTGCCGGACCCGTGGACTTTCCGCGCTCGGGAAGCGCGCGGAAAGCGAGGGGCGTCTGCTGCGCGCTGTAGTTTCTGCGCTGAGTTTCCACACAGGGCATTTGAAGTCTCCTTAATTTTTATAATGCGGTGCGGAATGCAGCTTATTCATCTTTAAGCGTTGTGTTAGTGCTGGGGCAACAAACAGAATGCAAGAAATCATGTGTCAAGCGGCATCAGCGTGGCATAGTTCGGTGATAGAGCTCGAGAACGTTGGTGCGTGCGTAAAAACGCGCAAAACAAACACGCACAAGGAAATAACGAAAAAAATTTTTTTTCTCACGGGTAATTGGGAATAGCTTCACGCATGCGAGAATTAAGAGTAATAGAAAAAGTAAATTACACGCGCAGTGAGCTGAAATACTTATACGCGCAGTCACCGCTTCACACTACGAGCTTTTTACTCATGGTCGCCAGTAGTTTGCTAGCCATATGGCTAGCAAAGCATTGGCTTTATTCGACAATTTGTTAGCCTCCCCTAGCACTTTACTATGGGCACAGCACACCGGGAAGACGTGAGAGAAACAAAAGAAACAGTAGAGACTGCCATACGTCCGCAATGCTGTTGGCTTATTTTGCTTCTAAATAGCGTACATCAAGGCTCACCGGGCGCAAACATTTGAAAGAAAAGCAATGCCAGGTAAACTAACCTTATTCCACAAGTTTTTGCGTAAAAGGCGTGATATAGTAAATGCTGTACAAATACCCAGATATCATGAAATAAAGTTACAATTACCCCCATTCTGGCTCTACAAGTTAAATAGCTGCCTGAACTAAAACACGGTAATAAATTTACAAATATGAAAGGCTATCTCAATCACTTCAAAAAATTGTTCAAATACAGAGATGCTTCATGTACCGAGCCTGAAGAAATGCAACCTGCAATGTATATATATATATATATATATATATATATATATATATATAAATTGTTAAGGTGTTTAATAGACAGCACCCAACGACATGAGTAATGGCGACAGTCACGGCAAGGCACGAACTCCCTGCGCGAGCGGCGTTCTTCTTCAAGCAACCAAAGAGGACGACCCACTAGAAGGCGCTGGAGAGGGGTAACCCATTACCATGTCCCAAGGCTTCTCTACAATTACCCCGGGTACGAAAGGGAGCCGTCCGGCGACCTAACAACTCGTCACTATGAGTGGGTCCATAGTAGGCCTTGAGGCGCTCCACGTTGACAAGTCGCGCCCTCGACGGCGCATGTCCGAAGCTGGTTCGATGGTTCGATCAAGTAGTTGACCGGGGATGTGCGCTCGACGACCGGTATGGGCCTTCGTATTTCGGCAGTAGTTTTGAAGAAAGGCCACTTGCAGTGGTAGGGACCGAGAGCCATACGAGCGCTCCAGGGAGGACGTGGGTTCAGAAGTAGTCATGCCATCGCGAATGCTCTTCTGCAGCTCTTGTTCCTGCGTCGTAAATGTCTTGGCAGCTCGCGACACTCTTCAGCGAGCCTGGCTGTGGTCAGAAATAGGCGCACACTCATATGGATCCGGCTTGTATGGAAGTATCGGGTGTCGATGTGTGCGACGGGTTTGGACAGCCTTCCGTACAGGGAAGAAGA
>NC_051179.1:201814258-201878103 GCF_013339695.2 Rhipicephalus sanguineus
CCAAGACAAACTACACGGGAATTCGCTTTAGAGAACCAAAAGTTTGTTCCCTGAATGGCTTACATTCATGATGCAATACAATATGCATGGCTCATTCCCACCTCACACAAGTGCACATGGACCACACACTCTTTCATTTTTTTTATATTTCGATAAAAGTGGCATATCGTTTTTCATGTGGATCGCCCATAGGGCTATGTGCATATTTCGGGTATTCCTTACAGTCTTGGGCAATAACTAGTTACTAGTAACGCATTACCGGTAACTAGTTACTTTTTTCGGTAACTTGGTAACTGTAATACTAGGTCCTTTTAATTTTATAGAACTGTAACGGTAACACTGTTACTTTTTTACAGAGTAACTGTAATGGGAAATACCGTTACAGTTACTTTCCCATATCCTTTCCACCTTTCATCTTTCCACAGCACGGCTCCCCTACCAATTTAGGGGTGGAGGTCGCTGAGAATTATCTACCCTGCAGAAGACCGAGGTCAGCAGTCAGTCCTTTACACACCTTAAGTTTACTTGTAAACTACATGTCGTAAGTCAATCATGTTGGAACTGAACAACTTGCTAAATTCAAGTATTTTTTTTTTTTTCCGGCGTATATATATCCTTTTTGTCACTTGAGCTTCTAGCTCGGTTCTTGGTGTACCGGTGGAACATCACGACGCCAGTTTATATTCTCCTTCGTCCGAGGCTGCGCAATAATCGTGTTTGACTGACGGCTAGAAAGCAGCAGAGCGCGAAACGGTTGAGAGGCACAAATACTGTGAACTAAGTAATTTTTCAAAACCTCTTTGAAACTAATTGTAAAAGGTTTACTCCAACTTAATACAACAATATTAACAAAATCACATGGACGTTTTGCCTCCTATGCATGTGACATCCTCAGTATACACTGGCAACAAGAAAAAGAAAAGGAAAGAAAGAAAAAAATTTGCGGAGATCGACCAGTGTCCCATACGTCCGTGTAAACCAGTAGGGGATGTGGTTGTTGCATGTTATAGTCGATACAACTTTAGAAGTCAGCGGCATTTTCTCCTCAAAGGCAGATGAACACAAGCCTGCACCAATGGGCGCGCACTCGGGACGGACATCATGAGCGGGATGGCGGTGGCTTCGCCTTTGGAGAACATCGGCGCGTGCATGAGCGGGACTATTTCTTTTCTTTAGTCTCTCCTGACTTCTTAAGTTGTATCCGACTATAGTTACTATATATGCTACGACATGGCTCCTAAGGTGCCATATACAGTAACTATATTGCAAGCCGACGCGTCGCGGCGAATGAACCGCGATTCCAGGAGTTCCTTCCCCTCACCTTCGTTCACGAGCCAGCGTCGTCACAGTGTTTACGTCAAAGCTATGCCCTGTTCTCCGGAAGTGTTAAACAAGCTCCATCTTAGAATGCGTTGCATGAGTTGCTTTAACAACATCCCGTTTGCCTTCTTTAAGCCTCGTTGATTCTTTCCTTCCATTTCGCCGATGCAAGTCGCGTCGCAATGCCCGCATCGGGCTTGTATATCACCCTACTCTGATCGTCTGCAGGTGTGCAATCTTTGGGTTTCGCGAACACATGCCCCAGAGTATAACGGGACTTAGAAACGGTTTGTATGCCCAGCGGACGCAAAGCTAACCGAACAGGGTCTGATACACCTTGAACATATATATGGAACAGACACAATGGACGTCGTCTTCATTCGTCACAACACTCTCCGTTGCTATTTGCATGCGCTTCTGGGTGTCGTTAATAAACATCCTATGATACTGCTGTCGTTCTAGTGCATCACCACATTTTCTATTTTGAGTATCAGAGGACATTTGTTATTATTATTTGCAAATAAATTCCCTTTTTCACCAACGGTGCATGAACAACAAAATTGATGCAACAAAATGAGGTGTACACAACAAATGCTTGTGTTTGGCCCCTCTATTAGGTTTACTTCGTTCTAGGGTTTTACCACGTGCAATTTTGACTGCCCGCATGCCTTCATACATATTTAATAAATGAATTCTATCGTTTGGTTTGTAATCTATTATTTATTTTATACAGTAACGGAAAAGTAGCGACGTTACTTCGTCACAGTACCTGCAACAAAGTAACGACGTTACTTGTCACAGTAAGTGTAACTGTAACAGGTTACTATTGGAAACTCTGTAACTGTAACTGTAACAGTTACTTTAACAGAGCCAATGACTTCACCCATCAAGCACGTGTTTTTCAGACACCCCTCTCAATATCACTTAAATTCCACATGTGGGCTTTTAAAAGTACGCCGCCCCGCTTTCCCCGCCTGTAGTTGCCTTACCCACCATCTTCTGCAGCCCTTTGTGGGGCTAGACGTGCCGCCCTTCTGCAGCCTTTCCAAGTGGCTTTCATACTCCACTCTTTTTTTTTTTGCCTTTGACGGCTCTCGCTCAGTAGACCCCCCCCCCCCCTTTTCCCTTTTTTTTTTTTTTTTTCTCTCCTTTTCTTGCTTTTTTTTTCCTTCTTTGCAGCTCCCCTTACTTCTGAGATGAGAGGCCTGAGCGCCGTTGCAAACTTTCTTGAAATGATGTGGCAAGGGCTACACTCCTCTCTCTAGTTTTCTCTTTCCAGGCAGCAATTACCAACAGCGACAAGCACCACCGCTAGACATGACGTCAACCCCTAACCCTTTAAAACTAACACGCCAAGGATGACAAGGTGCCTTCGATAAAGATAGGTCCCCCTATGGAAACGTCGGCCAGCCTGTCTGAGGCACTTTCTCCTGTTTGAACCTATCCCACTTTTTTGGCTTAGGTAACTGTAACACTGTTACATTTTACTGGTAACGTGCCCATGACTGATTGCTTACTGTGTACATGTGTGAATGTTGAACACGCAATGGCACTCTTTCAATAGTCTGCAAGTGGCTGGTCCACTAATACCTGTTTCTTATTGCACCCTGATCCCTTCATTCAAGGATCGATCTCTTTAATATATGAATATAGACTTGCCTGAGGACATGTTTGGTACTCACTATCTGTGTGTGGTTGGGTTTGTCTTGAGTGAAAATCAACATTCCTTGTGGTATCTATTATGCATGTATCAGCGATGAGAGCTGTTCATGGCACCGACACAGAGGACAGATTGCAGTACAAGATAGGAGCATACTTCCTGCAAGCCCGGGCAAGCCATAATGAGGTGGTAGGCATTTCTTTTCATCACTAGATTGCGACAGCTTGGACACATAGCACCTATAGACCTTATGCAAAATCTGCTGCCATCTAGTGGCCGCTGTGTGCATTTCGCCATGTTGAAGGCTAAGCGCGCTCCGCATGTAGACAAGGAGCGTACATATCAACGTGTGGCGGCTGATAAGAACGAAAATGCCAACATATTTTCGAGTGCTGTGTTGCTGAGATTGAGGAAATGGGATGCTGAAAGAAGGTTTGCAGGACCAAGCCTCCATGTTAGTACATTTCCTCGTGGCCGACGAGAATCAGCAGATCGTTCCGTTGCTTCGGTACTGCTTACGACTAACGCCGTGTTTCCGTTCGCCGTTAATCTATGTGGTATGTGACAGCATCGGCACTCATCAGAGAACACTCTTCATGTCATGCCAGAACAAGAAAAGTTTTCGCACCGTGTGCTTGCTGCGGGCACAAACCCGCTTCGTGTACGAGCTTCAAAGCTGCATCGCGGCTACTCGCGCATGCGCTGCGCTGCTGTTGATATTAGCTTGTTTATTAAATTGCGATAACAATTACATGTTAGACAGATAGCTCGTGCGCGTCATTGATTTGCAGCGGACGGACCGATTGTGCTGGAGCGTGTGTTTGTAGTTTGTTTTCGATGGTGGAGTTTAACAAGGTAGCGTCTGGTGGGATGCTTTGCATGCGTATTTCTTCACTATGCGTATTTTTCAAGCATTTCATGTGGTATCACTGCCAGGTTCAGACGGGTTGCCCGGATGTCCTGACCGCCCCCACCCCTTACTTTTTTTTGTTTAACTTATACCCCAGGAAGAGCAAATCAGGTTCTCCCAAAAGCTGATCCCCCCTTCGGAAAAATCCTCTGTACACTCCAGTGTGCTATGAAATGTTAACAGGTGCTTCAAGTGCGTGGTACTTTTCTTATGAAACTAAATAAAATGCTGTTCCGGGAAATGTGCTACATTCTACCGTGGGTGCGCTACCGCTGGTTACGCGCTGAGGCGGTTTCAGTCGGCGAAGCAAAACTGCCTTGCCGCAACGGGTTTAAATTGTAAAGCACCAGTAGGCCCCTAAAGCGACAATGTGAACACGAATATTCTTGGCGTTTCCTGTTATATAGGGTCACATATCGGAAGGATATTCAATAAAATACCAGCTGATCGGCATCTACTTCTAGGAGACACTACACTTTTCATGTTCACTTTCCACGTGCATGAGATGCGCAATTTTCTGCATTTTAATCGCACGGTAATTCTGTACATAACATAGGTCAGATGACTACAACAGCGAAATAATATTATTTCAAAGATAAAAAGAGGACAACGTTTTATTTAAAATTAGATGGACACTACGTCGGCTCGACATAGGCTGTCCCTCATGAAATATGCTTTCAATTGGGTCAACTGCACTTTCTTACCGTCATCGCTGCGCCTAGCCGCGCTAAATAAAGCCTCTTCCCAACCATCCTACATTATACAAGCATGATATTCAGATAGCTAACAACGCTTTATTCGCTACACTGAAAACAGACAGGCCAATTTGTAACCTAGCGCAGAGCTTCATTATCGACGACGACAGGCCTGCACGTGACTCGCAGTGTCAAACTTGTACCTTCTTCTCGCTGTGAGGCGGTTCTTTACACGTAATAACCGTCAACGTAAAAACTAGGAAATGCCGGTAACGTGTACAGGCCCGCCTGACATTTTTATGCCCTGATTGCCGACTACCAAAGCGGATACAAGCAAGAAGTGATAGCGGCGACAGCAATAGAATTCGGGCACAAGCCTCCAACATGGCGCCGAATCGTTAGCTTCGTCAAACTTCCAACAGATGGCAGCAATTTTGCATAAGGTCTATTGATATACAGCATATACTGGCCTTTAGCTTAGGAGTGAGAAACGTACCTTCTGCACTTCAGTGCAATGCATATTATTTAGTTTGCATTCCTTGAACATGGAACGTCGAATAGTTTGTATTGTTGAGCTTGTAATCTTTGAACATGGGATGTCGCTAGAGCCAACGTTTTGAAACTTGGAGTTGTCTTCATAAAGGGAGCAACTGTTAATTCTTGATGTTGCCATCTTGATGAAGGCAAGTCTACTCGTACAAGAGTTGGCTGCAGTGACATACCGTTTGAAGATTTTTTTTCGTCTCTTCAAGCCTCCTCCATCTTCCATCGAACATCTGTGTTGTTTGTGCTGCCATGAAACTGTGGTGCAGCTGCCATGAAAAAAAAAATTGGGCGTGCGCAGGCACAGCTCCATCGAAGAAAAATAATTATTTCTTTGTTAAAGATAGTGAAGGCACACTAATGCAATCTCAGCCAAGATTATTAATAGTTGCTGACTCAATTTTAATGTAGTAGTTTCGTTGCTGTGCATACGCACGATGAAACTCTCATCAAAAAGTGGGAAGCAACCACACATGCTCCAGTGTTCAGCTAACCAGTCATCACTGCCTTTCTTTATGTTTCAGTCTTCCCTGAGCCTTTCTTTGATACACGGCCCCATTTGCCCCACATAATGCTTATCCCATCATCTGATAAACGATGCCTTCCTTACAGAGCACATAATGTGTCCTGTGATTCCTATTGCAGCCAAGTGAGTGTCTGGGTTGCAACCTTTTCATAGTTTAGCACGCTTATTTGAGGCCGTGAACACTATGCTGATGATTGCCCGAGCACCAACCGTTCTTATATTGTCGGATATCCCGTGCAGGTATGACATAGTGGCAAACATATTTTGGCCATCACGATTAGCCATTTCTTTGGCCTGGCAGCTGGAAGGTGTTTGTTTAGTAGGGCTTCTGCAGCCAATACAGCAAGGGGAGCAGGATATCCTGCTTGCATCCAGCGAGTTCTTGAAATCAAGCCTCGTCCACAAGAAATAGGAACATGATTATTTAGTACAATATGCAAGCACATAAGTTTTTAAATGTTTTAGATATGAGGATGACTGCGTCTTTCTTTATTAAATACCACTAAGGTTCTTTCGAATCTGAAGCCACTAACATATTAACACTGGCACATGATTACTAACACCCACTGGTGCTTACCCACGAGCATCCGGGCAAGGATTGTACCATATCAGGTTCCTGAATGTACAATTTCATTTGCATAAAAAGTGAATGAGCTAGTTATACGAACTGATGGGAAACAAGCCATTGCTGCCTCTTAGTTTCTCCCACTCAATAATGGTAGAAAGGTGCATTGTCTGACATTGCTTGGACAGTGGCATAGCGAGGGGGTAGCAGACCGGGCCCATGCCCCCACTCGCCCTCTTCCCCGAAATGAATTTCTGCCTATGCCACTGTGGCTCGCTAACGCAGTAAAATTTCTGTTCCTATTACTTGTGGACAAGCCTTAATTTCCAAAGAACTCCCCTGACACAAGCAGGATATCCTGTTCACCTTGCTGTATCGTTTGCATATGCCCTACCCAGAAAACCACCTTCCAGTTGCCAAGCCAAAAAAAAAAAAAGCCAAATCTTGATGGCCGAAAAATGTTTGCCACGATGCCATATCTGCACGGAATATTCAACAATATAAAAACGGTTGGTGCTCGGAATCATCAGCATAATGTTCATGGCCTCAAATAAGCATGTTAAACTATGGAAAAGCAGCAACCCAGATACTCAGAGGAGAGGCTTGGCTGCAATAAGAATCACAGGACACGTTACGTGCCCTGCATATAAGGTACCGTTTATCAGATACTCCTATCATGGGGTAAGCATTATAGAGGGCAAATGGGGCAACATCTCAAGGAAAGATTCAGGGAACATTGCAACAATGTAAAGAAACGCAGCGATTGCCTGTTTGCCAAACAGTAAAGAAACTATACTACATTGATTATTGAGTCAGCAAGTATTCATAATCTTGGCCGAGATTGCGTTAGTGTGTCATTACACTACTTGTCAAAGAAATAACTATTTTTCCTGGACGCAGCTGTGCCTGCGCATGTTGAAGTTTTTCTTTTTAAATTATAAATATGTGTGATCTGAGTCCAAAAAACACTTAAAAGATAGCGCCTATCTGTGTCCCTTCTTGTCCTGTCTTCACTACTCTCTGCAATAAACGTAATGGTTAAAAGGGAGCCGTTCGGCGACCTAACAGCTTGTCACTATTAGTGGGTTAGTAGGCCTTGAGGCGCTCCACGTTGACTATGTCGCGCCCTCGACGGCGCATGTCCAAAGCTGGTTCGATGGGTTCGATCAGGTAGTTGACCGGTGATGTGTGCTTGATGTCCCGGTAGGGGCCTTCGTATTTCGGCAGTAGTTTTGAAGAGAGGCCAGTTGCAGTGGTAGGGACCGAGAGCCATACGAGCGCTCCGGCGACTAACGTGGACTCAGAAGTGGTGGTGCCACCGTGAAGGCTCTTCTGCCGCTCTTGTTCGTGCGTTGTAAAGGTCTTTGCAAGCTTGCGACACTCATCAGCAAGCCTGGCTGTGTCAGAAATAGGCGCACACTCAGATGGATCCGGCTTGTAGGGTAGTATCGTGTCAGTGGTGTGCGACGGGTGCCTTCCGTACAACAGGAAGAAGGGTGAAAAACCAGTAGTGTTCTGAGGGGCGGTATTATAGGCGTAGGTGACGAAGGGCAGAATGGCATCCCAGTTTGTGTGATCGGCGGCGACATACATTGAGAGCATGTCGCCGAGCGTGTGGTTAAAGTGTTCGGTTAGGCCATTCGTCTGCGGGTTGTAAGCAGTAGTTTTGCGGTGAACAGCATGGCACTCTTTGAGAATGGCTTCGACGACTTCCGACAAGAAGACACGGCCTCGATCGCTGAGAAGCTTCTAGGGTGGACCGTGACGCAGCATGAATCGGTGTAGCAGGAAGGAGGCAACATCGCACGCTGTAGCCGCTGTGAGGGCAGCGGTTTCGGCAGATCGCGTTAGATGGTCAACGGCGATGATGGCCCAACGGTTACCAGCCGAGGTCAGAGGAAGTGGTCCATACAAATCGATGCCCACGCGCCCAAACGGATGGTTAGGGCAAGGTAATGGTTGTAGACCGACTGGTGACACGTGCGTTGAAGGTTTCGGTGTTGGCAATCGAGGCAGGAGCGGACGAACTTCTGCACGTAACGGTACATCCCTCGCCAGAAGTATCGTTGTCGAATGCGGTGGTAAGTTTTGGATACCCCAGAGTGCGCGCATTGCGGATCAGAGTGGAAGGACTCGCATATTTCAGCACGCAGACTTCGGGGTATCACAAGTAGCCACTGGCGGCCGTTGGCGTTGTAATTGCGTCGGTGCAGTAGGTTGTCACGAATGGCGAAATTGTGGGCTTGACGACGCAACGGGCGAGTGGTTGGTGTTGCCGACGGATCAGTGAGCAAGTCTATCAGCGAGGTGATCCATTTATCCTTGCGCTGCTCGGTAGCGATGGTGTGAACGTCGATGGAAGAAACAGCAATGTGAGATACTGAGCAGGAGGCATTGGCGTCAGGCAAGGGGGAGCGCGAGAGGGCGTCGGCATCAGCATGCTGGCGTCCGTTGCGGTACAGCACGCGGATGTCGTAGTCTTGCAGGCAAAGTGCCCAGCGGGCGAGACGGCCCGAGGGATCCTTCAATGATGACAGCCAGCATAGTGCATGATGATCGGTGACGACATCAAATGGGCGACCATACAAATAATACATGAAAATTTACTACTTTGAAAATTATTAGAGAAATACAAATGCAGAGGTTCATTATTCACATAAAGGCCTATTCATACAGCAAATATGAACAAACTAAGATGTTCACAGAAGTAACCATAGCGTCCCAAATTTGACT
Organism: Rhipicephalus sanguineus; assembly: GCF_013339695.2. Classification (NCBI taxonomy): domain Eukaryota; kingdom Metazoa; phylum Arthropoda; class Arachnida; order Ixodida; family Ixodidae; genus Rhipicephalus; species Rhipicephalus sanguineus. The sequence goes on from NC_051179.1 coordinate 201,823,211, forward strand.
AATTTTCACTAACGCAGCGTTTGTCGTGAATTTTTAAAAATGCATAATTTGCTCAGAATTCCATCAAATTATAAGAGCTATTTCTTCTTCACTTCTACTTATGCTAAATAGAAAGATATTTGTAATGTATAGCTTCAGTAGCTGCCAGCATGGTTGCGAATTTACGAAAACGCACTCTTCGTAAGATGGTCGTCGTCAACCGGCGACGCTCGTCGAATTTTCCTGTGTTGAAAAAAATTTTTATGTGAAAACAAATTGCGATTTCGTGCTGTGCAGTCATATGTGCACAACATACAAAATTATCAGGAAAATCGGAAACATCAAGTATACACCTTTTTTTTTATCTTTCGTGGAATCGACCATTGTAAATGATGTTATCTCTGTGAAAACACTTGGGTTCAGGTGATATCTTAAGTATCTGCGTGATTTCTAGAAAAGTTAGTCGTGAGTTCAGCACTGCTATGTGCTCTTTTCTTGAGTAGCTGTGCTATCCTGTCAAGATGTTTAACAAGTAACAACGCACTTGAATGTGGATTCTTCTTTGTGGCAAAAGAGCGCAGACAACGGGACGAAGAACATACAGGGCACAGAGCTGACTATCAACTGATTTCCTTATTGGAAAGTCTGAGAATCTGTAGGCAGGCGAGCAAAAATCGAAAAATGGCACAAATGCTATCAAGTGACTCGGCCGCCCGGCTTTTTTTTTGGATAGGGTTTACAAGATGCGGCAGAAGCCGATTTCATTAAAACATAAACACAAGCAAAAAATGGCAAAAAAGGACAATGACATGGTGGTCAATACCAAACTGATTAAAACCGCTAAAAGTCTGACATTCATAAATCAACAAAAACGAAGAACCAGGGTCTGAAAAAAAAAGGTTTTTAAGCAAGTGACAGCAAGGCTAGAAAACTGCAACCACTAACAATAAAACAGAAAACAAAACAAGAAAACAAAACATGTGACAACAAGCTTAGTGATCACAATTGAGGCTCATGGCAGCTAATTTCTTCGTCAAATAGTGCTAGTGATAGCGCGCTAACGCAAGCTGCTCCCCTTTTGTGAATTATGTGCGCCTCACAAATTTTGTGAGCACATTACTCCCGATATTTCATGAGAACTTGCACATTGTCAAGCAATGGGGAGCAGCCGCATGATGTACAATGCCAGGTTCCTGCCTGTTGTTGCTTTTAAAGATTTGGCATGTTCACGCATTTTGTAATTTATGCATCGTCCGGTTTGTCCTACATATGATTTTCTGCATGATAATGGAATGTCATAAATGACGTTCTTCACGCATCCAATGAAATGATTTCTGTGCTTCTTGTCACAGCAAAAGGATACTGTTTCATCCCTGTTAACTAGCCTGCATAGGGAGGCCAGATGGTTTGGGATGGAGCACAAAACTCTTATGCCTACTCTGCCTGCAGTCTTCTTCAACCTATGAGAGAAACCGTGAATGTAGGGAACGTCAGCCAAGGGAGAGCGAGTGTGCTTGTTTGGCCTGTTATTTCTGGTCGTTCTAAGAGTGACGAGCATCTTTTCAGCTAGGGAGCTCAAAAGAGCACTAGGGAACCCCGCGCTCCTCGAGCGTTCCACTTGAATCGTAAAACTTGTTTCCGTCCACTGAGGGCATGATCGGATGAGGGCGTTTCTCATGGCAGAATAGCCTATTCCTGGAGTCATCCAGGAGTCATGCATGGAGTACCATTTGAGTAGCGAAAGGATGCTGTTATGCAACGTTACATCAAAGAAGCTGACCGAGCTAATTGGCCTGTATATGATAGCTGGCCTATCTATGACACCACAGCCCTCAGAAGTGCTGTATAGCGGTTTGTTTTCTTATGTTTTTGATCAAAGCAGCATTAAGCCAAGGCTATGGGGTTGGGCATTGAATACACGTGGATATTCAAGTAAAATGGTAAAAATGATATCACTATTTCGAAACAGAAAGTCATCAATCATAAATTGCAGCATCTGTTGATGTGTTGCGCTAAGCTGTTCGCTTCAATGCCAAACTACATTTTCACACTCTCTCTTGCAGGTTTCAAATACAGCAACTGTACCACCACAACAGTGCAGCACAGGAGAGCCTATCGTCAGTGCCGCGTCGAGAAATTAAATAAAAAAGCACTTACTCCTGGAAACTTCTCGTATCATCTTATTGGTTTGTTTGTGATTATAAAACTGCACTTTCATGGGAATTGAATCAACTAGCCCCATTTATTGTCCCATTGAAACTAAATAAATTGACAATGTAGAGCTTGTCTCCAAATGCCTGCATCATAGGCCTACAAGATTACTTATTGGCTTCAAAATACTCTTACATGTAAAGAACGCTGTTGATATAGTCATTGCTGGAAATGTTCTGCTGATATTTTTGTTACAATCCTCTAAAGCCTACACACTTTCGTATTGTTAACCACAAAAAGATTTATTGACCTGTGTGCAGCAAACATGCTGTTGCAGGCATAAGGCTGCAATACGCTGAAACTCATACATCAGAATTCTACACACTAACAGCAGCCAATTCCTTGTAGACCCTCATTAGGTGTGCATGAGAAAGCGCATTAGACTGGCAAAAGACATTAATTTTTTTTTCTGTGAGATTAGCTGATGCATGCTCCTTGTGTTAAGTAAGATGCAATTTTTCTAGTTCATGAAGTTGACTGACGTTATCAAATGATGTAGCAAATTTTCATCAATAGTTGCTGCAAATAGCTAACATGCACGGTGGAAATTTGCTAACTTACAAATACTATTTTCCTGCATTTAGTAACTAAGTAATAACCGTCGTGGTAGTAATGTTACTAGCTTAGCTTACTACCTTCCAATAAGTAGTAACAGGAACTAGTAACTGTCATGGTAGTAAATTTACTAACTTTCTGTTACTACCTTTGGTATGTAATAGCTGCAGGTAGTAAATGACATGGCAGTAACTTTACTACCTTGCCGTTTACTACCTGCAGTTACTACTTAGGTAGTGAATGTTGTGACAGCAATTTACTACCTCAAAGTTAGTAAGTAGCACTACCTTTTCTTTTAAGAGTGTAGAATGATGTGTCTTGTAGTTAATATTGTTTGGGACACAATTGCAAGGAAAGTGCACACGTTCAAAGCCAAATTGCTAAGGTAGCTTGCTAGAAAATAACAAGTGGACTGCCCCCTTATTTGTTTTGAAAGGATAAGTTCATGAGATTCAATTAGCTTAATCTAATCCAATAGCAGCTTTGAAAACCACTTCAGAGAAACTACTGCCGAGATCCTTTAGGGGGCCATTATGTGCACAGGTGCTGAAGTGGAACACGTGGAGGTTGAAAATTGAGCAATAAAGAATATGGCATGTATTTTAGGGTGATTTTATTTTTACCTTCGTTATTTTGTTCACACAATGCCCTATTACTCCAACAAGAGAGCATATAGGTGAAGAACCCTTGCAATGCATCCTATTGTATATGTAGTGATGCGTGTGCTCTGCAGGTGAGAAAGACAATGGGGACATCAATGAACATCAATGTCTAGTGGGTCTTTGGGATTTTGCCGAAGACATCATGTTTGTCCATGATGAACCGGCAGTGCAACCACACACGGACATAGGAAAGAAGGCACATAACACAGTGCTGTGTTTCGTGTACCTTTCCTCTGTGTGTGGTTGTGCTGCTGGTTCATCATGAAGGACAACCAACTAGCCCAAGTTTCAGTCTTGCTAGACATGTTTGTGCCTGCTATTTTTTTTTGTGTCAACAAGCTGTCCTCCTACTCTTGTAGAACTTCTCACTGTTTTGTGTTTGCGTTGTAGCGTGACAATATTCTCTATATTTTCTCTCATGGCTCTACATTTCATTGTTCTGCTCAGTATGCAGCAGCATAACATGTTCCTTCATTCATTTAGTGCACTAAATACTGGCATGGGTACTCGAAGAAATGGCACAAAATGTAACAACAATTAGCGGTGCCAGATGGAACACCTAAATGCCACAGTTCTACAGTAATGGGTGAAGGGAAGGGCTTGAAGCAGAGAATGGAAATAAGGGACCCATGCATACATAATTAAGTGCCAGGCTGGCACAGTGATGGATTTGGACTCGATGCCTGACTAACTTATTGCAAATATATGTCTCAACACTGCAAGGGAAAGGTCATGTTTTGAAATGGTACCAGAAAAATAACAAATACATTTCAGGTCTCAACATTTAGTGAAGGACAAATCTTGTACTATATGCAAATACCCTTTATGTGGCACAATGTCTGACAGATGGTGTGCCATGGTAACTGCCACGGAAGGGGGCTGCACGTAAAGGATAATATTGAAGAATTGATCGCTGGGCAAGTTGGTAATCCATGACTACAAAGAACTGCGCGAAATAAACTGGCACAAGGAAGACGCTTGTCCGTGCGTCTCCTTGTGCCAGTTTATTTCACGCAGTTCTTCGTAAAAAAGAATAATAGCTGCACATTTAGACGTGTATGTCTGCATGCTTATGTGAGCGCTATATGAGCTGCTAATTCTGAAAAAAAAAGCTGCAACACTTGCGCTTGAACTACTACAGAATGTTATTGTGTATAGCTAGTGTTGGTACTGGCAATAAATCTTGGATTCTCAAGCACAGTTTGTATTAGCTGCTGTACCAGCCAAAGCTAAGGATGTTGCATGACAGCTTATATTTAAATAAAGGTTCACGTAAAGCTACATGGTATGGAACAGGGGCATAGCCAGGGGGGGGGGGCATTGGAGGGCGTTCAACCCCCCCCCCCCCCCCGAAAATTTTCAATTTTGCTTGTGTATATATACACACAGACATGCAAACGCATGCACAAACATACATAAAGCATGGATGACTCCCCCCCACCCTGAAAAAAATTTCTGGCTACGCCCCGGGTATTGAACATGAGGGAGGTTGACTGGGACACGTAAAGCTCAACATTTATGGGTGTGCTATTAGTGTGAAAGCGTGCTTTTTATTTGCAGCTGTTATTTGCAATTATGACACCTACTGAGTAAAAGAATTGTTCCTCTATATCTACTATTTAGTATTTTACGTTTGCATGTCGTGTCCCATGATCCGAATCAAGCAGGATGCTACTGACTGCACATTTTTAAGACAGGTGAACATTTATTCCTAGAAGTCAAGATTACTGCCCAAGTTCAGCCACTTCTAGCATTCTGCTAGTTTATACGTTTAAGCGTTGTTAAGCTCAAAGCATACTCGACTGGATGACGTGGAGTGAAGTAATACTGGCCCTTGTCGCTCCGATCACATCTCGTAGCCAAGGAAAGAATCACTTTCACTCGTCGACAATGGGTGGAATACGAAAACAACCTTCAACCTGCCAAGAACTGCGCGAAATAAACTGGCACAAGGAAGACGCTTGTCCATGCGTCTCCTTGTGTCAGTTTATTTCGTGCAGTTCTTCGTATCAAAGAATAACAGCTGCACATTAGACATGTGTATGTCTGCATGCTTTTGTGAGCCACCGCTATATGAGCTGCTAAATCTGAAAAAAGCTGCGACACTTGTGCTTGAACTACTAAAGAATGTTTTTGTGTATAGCTAGTGTTGGTACTGGCAATAAATCTTGAATTCTCAAGCACAGTTTGTATTAGCTGCTGTACTAGCCAAAGCTAAGGATGTTGCATGACAGTTGATATTTAAATAAAAGTGCACGCAAAGCTACATGGTATGGAACAGGGGCTTAGCCAGGGTGGTTTTTCGGGTGATGGGGGGGGGGGGGTTCAACCCCCCCCCCCCCCAGAAAAATTTTCAGTTTTGCTTGCGTATATATACACGCACACATACAAACACATGCACGAACATACATAAAGTATGGTTGAACCCTCCTCCCCCCCGAAAAAAATTTCTGGCTACGCCCCTGTTATGGAACATAAGGGAGGTTGACTGGGACACGTAAAGCTCAACATTTATGGGTGTGCTATTTGTGTGAAAGCGTGCTTTTTATTTGCAGCTGTTACTTGCAATTATGACACGTATTGAGTATAAGAATTGTTCCTATATATGTACTATTTAGTATTATACGTTTACATGTCGCGTCCCGTGATCCGAATCAAGCAGGATGCTACTGACTGCACATTTTTAAGACAGGCGATTATTTATTCCTAGAAGCCAAGATTACTGCCCGAGTTTAGCCACTTTTAGCATTTTGCTAGTTTATACATTACAGCGTCATTAAGCTCAAAGCATACTCGACTGGATCACGTGGAGTGAAGTAATACTGGCCCTTGTCGCCCAGATCACATCTCGTAGCCAAGGAAACAATCACTTTCACTCGTCGACAATGGGTGGAATACGAAAACAACCTTCAACCTGCCACGTTCCCCAACACAGGGCCTCCACCAGATCGCTCTTCGGCGCTGATATGCGGTCAACTGAGACATGTTGTAGAGCTTAACATTCATGAACCTTCAAGGTGCAAAACAAGTGCATATTTAATTTGGGGTTGTTATTTAGATTTCACAGCACCCATTAAATATTAGAATGTTTCAAGTTAATCTTTGCATTATTCAGTATAATTGTTCACATGATCCTTCTGAATCCTTCAGGCCACTTCTGACTTTTGAAGAAATAGCATGGTTTTATCCTTGAAAGCTGGATCATATTGTGACTTCATTCAATTTCAAGCATTGCTAGCTTCTTCTGATGCGACGCTTGGCAGGAAACAAATGTTCTAACGGGTGATGCAAGCGATTTCATGCGTGCTCTTTCCGCGCCAGTCATGCACTATTCGTTTCATCGTTTGTGGAAGCCAAGGGGAGCATCACTTCCAACTGTCAACAACGAACGAACCACGAGAACGAACAACCTGAGACCCGCCGTCCTCCCCAGCATGACAATCCCACGGCATCGCTCGTCCGCGCCGTCAGCCTCGAGCTCGGGAGACTGCATTCTTTTTCTGCGAAGGCTCGTTGTTCTTTCGACTCAACAACAACGTTTCTTCATCGCCTATGCTACACTCGAGAGAGAAATGAGCGCGCCCGTTCTGAAAGCTGGTCCGTCGCCTCGTACGCGCTGCATTACACCAAACCCATCAGTTGCGCGAATAAGCGATTATGTGTTTTAATCCGATTCTCTGAGATGAACCTCTACATAATACTGTCCGTATAAACGCACCGACATCAACGCGATGCTCGCGAAGGACGTGGGAGACTGTACTTCGCAAAGTAGAGATGAGATCAGCTGACTTCCACCGCCTGTACTGCGTCAAACATCGCAGAAAACTTTTCTTTGGCGGCTGGTTGCACATCAGGGCACGTTCGGCTGCTGTATGATGCCGGCAAATGGAAATGCACTCGGAAACGCATCGTTCATTGTTCACCTCTGTCTCCGTGCGGGATGCGCAAGCCGTCGGACGAGAAACATAATTCCACACACAAACTGACTGTGACTGCCCGCGAGGGTTCGCTTAAGGTCGTGCACACGTATACACGCGCATTATACGCGAACGATGCCTCTCATATATGCAAAATTATAGCGTTGTAGCCGATCGTAAAATCGTCCAAGATAACGTGAAGTGCACCCAGATCGTGTGGTGCGGTGGCGTAGTGGTTACAGTGTCTGCTTGTCACGCGTTTGGCCTGGGTTCAAATCCCCGTGGTGGAGTGTGTGTGTGTTGATACATGGTTTGTGACTCTCTGTGCAGTGTTCTTGTGATGTGTAAATGCATATTCATGAGTTGAAAGACAGAAGAGAACAAAAGAAAAAAAAAGAGGAACACTGCACGATCAACGTAGAAGATTTTTTTTTCTAAAAATTTGCGAAAAGTACCGCATATATTTCGACCGCATATTGAGCCGTATATAAGCCGGACAGATTTGACCTGAAATACCGCTTAACCACATCGACGGTATGCGTTACTTTAAGCGGTCACTTTTAAACGGCCTTCTGGCAACGAGATGGCCGCGCATAGGGAAGAGCCGCATAAATTTAGGCCGCATAAGAAAGAGCCGCTTAGCCAGAGGCCGTATAAAGAAGGGCCGCATGAAAGAGCCGTATAAGTAGGCCGCTTAGAGAGCCATTTATAAGCGTCGAAAATTTGACCTACTTTCCGCCTTATATGCGTTGTTTTAAGCGGTCGTTTGCTAAGAGTGTTATATATAGAGCCCGTTAAGCTCTCTTGGGGCTACAATGCAAGTACACTAGAAAGGTACCCACTACGCCATAAATCACAATTTTTGTGAAGTTGGGAAGCACCTACTAAGCCATTATTCGTCATTCTGCGGAGAAGCGAGGCACCAGCTACACGTCTGTAAGGCATTATGTGCACTTTGTTGACGCCACGACTGATGACGATGAAGAATTATGGCTCAGCCCTTTGTAATGGGTTGCAATCTTTAAACGACCCACCAGTTATGTAATTTGCATTGGGTGACGCCCGGTCGCTAGTTCCCTCTCCCGTCATGCTGGGAGAGAGACGGGGGGGGGGGCGAAGAACTTTACTGAGACCCCGAGGAAATGGATCATGCGCCTATGGGCTTCCTTGGCAACCAATACAAGTGCACTTGCGAGGAACCCACTACGCTATAAATCATTGTAATTTTTGAGAAGTAGGGCAGCAGGCACTGTGCCATTTTTTCGTCATTCTACGGAGAGCGTTGGTACCTGCTAAACGCATGTAAGGCATTATGTGCACTTTGTTGATGCTCTGCCTGATGACGATGAAGAATTATGGCAGAGCCATTTGTAATGGGTTGGAAGCATTCAACAACCTACTCGTTGTGCAATTCGCATTGTTTGACGCCTGGTTACAGAATTCGCGTTGTGCGACGCTTGGTGCTTATTTTACTCTTCTACCACGCTATACTTCATATGCTAATGTGGTTCCTTCCCGACATGAAGCCTGTATAGGACCTTTTTGCAAAGCAGTTTCAAGCACCGGCATGGCTCTGAGGTTGAATACTGGGCTCCCACGCAGAGGGCCCAGGTTCGAACCTCGTTCCATCCTGGAATTTTTTTCTTATTTCGTTTTTTTTTTCTTATTTCGAGCGATACTGGTTACGGACACCGGCGGCGGCAGCGGCGGCGGCGGCGGACAACTACGGCGCCAAAAACGGCCGGTGAAATGATCTCATAACAGCTTTCGCTGTAAAACAGCGCTAAAAAGACGGGACGCGATAGCGTTAAAGAGCTCGTATCGCAGAAATTCCGCCGTCGGCGTCGGCACCGTTGGTTGTGAGCGAAAAATCATCATCTTGTCTGTGACCGAAAAATCGAAAAAGCTGCAAATAAAATAAATAATAAAAATGTTGGGTTCGAGTGAGAATCGAACCCAGGCCGTCAGCGTGGCAAGCAGGTGTTCTACCACACAACCACGCCTCTGCTTGGAGCTGCACTGAAAGCAACTTTCATGCTTCCCAAAAATACGCGTCCTGCATATGGTATCACAGTACGAGATGTAATATCGCAGTAATATTGCGTGGTACAAGCGTACATTGCCATCGGGCGTCACACCATGTCAATATCCTAACGACTTGGTGGTTTAAAGACAGCCACCCATTACAAAAGACACACACATTACTGCGCGTATTCCCTTAAGGCCACGTAGTGGGTGCATCACAACTTCGAAAAAGTATCTGGTTTAAAGCATGCTGCCCATTACATAAATCACACACCTTAGCGCGCGCATTCTGTTAAAACTCGTAGTGGTCGAAGTGCGCACTAAGGGCAGTATATCTCTCTTAAAGACGAAGCTTAAGCGGCCCCTAATTTTTTCACTCGTAATCATGAACCTACCAGCCCAAATGCGTACCCTACTAAAGTTTAAAGTACAGTCGCAGTAGAACAGCGCCGGCTAAAACAACAGACCAGACGAGGAGAAGGACACGTAACACAAGGCGCTTATGAACCAACTGCGATTATGAACAAACTAGCCCAAAAGTACATCTTTAAGCACAGCTTACACAAAAAAGTCTACTTTCTGTACTCGCGACTTCATGATAATGGGGGTTTACTGTAGAGTCTTCTTTTGGCAGGGATATGTATATAATAAAAATTCGCCAGCTCTTATTGCAACATGAAGGCCACTCAACCTTTCAGTTATGGAAAAAGAAGGAATTGCCGGATGTGTATACATCCGGGTGACAGGTGTGTTAGTATGCCTTCTATCGCGCTGACGAACAAGGAATTTGATTTCCTTGGTGTCCGTTATGATGCTTAGTAATGTTGCTGTTACTTCCTCACAGAAGATGTGCTCATGGTTTTGCCCTATAAATACTGTCGAGATCACAAAAATAAACTGTTGAAAGTAGCGCTATGTCGAAGCACCGCAATCGAAATCGCGGCGATGTGTCAGCAGAAGCAGACACACCGGCAACAAGAGGCAGATGCGCGACGACGGCTGATAGCACCTGCATAGCGAAGAGTAGCTGCTGTGCAGAAGTAACAGCAACATTACTAAGTATCATAACGGACACCAAGGAAATCAAATTCCTTTTTCGTAAGCACGATAGAAGGCATACTAACACACCTGTCACCCAACTTTTCACTCTCCTGCTTCGATTATCTTGCGTGTAAGCTGATTTCTATTTCTTGACAGAATTCTGCACATGTCGAACAAAGGCATACAACCACACTTCTTACAATGTATTGCTAAGAACCCACCTGCCACGTTTCTAACATTGTAATGGTGTTGACGCAGCCGGTCATTCAAGCAACGACCGGTTTGTCCGACGTAGCTGCGACCAGAAGATAGCGGCAGGCAATACACCACACACTCAGCGCAATCAAGAAACTTACTTTTGTGATTAGTTTTGCACCCACGATTTTCGTTTGCATTCTCGTTGTAATCTTGCACAGCCTTTCCAACTTGTTTGGCGCTGAAAAGAGCACGCGCACTTTGGCCCGCTGAGCAATCTTCTCCAGATTATGGGAAACCACGTGTACGTAAGGTAACACCCTTATGCGATTCCCTCGCTCAAGTGTTCTCGCCGCATTTCGGTTTTTGTTTTTGCTGTCCCTCAAGATACATTCAGCTACGGAGACAAGCAAACCCTGGGCAAACCCGGCATCCAGCAGCCTCTTTCTTTGCTGGTCGAAACTGAATTGGGCCATATGGTGACACGACTTCGTTAGGGCACTCTTGATGCAAAGCTTCGTAATCGCCCTCTTAACTAGTTTGGAATGCGCTGAGTAGTAAGTGAGTAGGGGTTTACTTACTCGAGGTTCATAATGCCACCAGGAATGATCACAGCCGAGCGACAGGCGAAGGGCCAGAAACCTCATGGCGCCATTCTGCGGAAGCTCATGCGCCACCTCTAAGGGCTCAAGACAATCCTTGATTACTGGTATAAGGCCATTAAACTCAGCAACTAGGCGCTCGGTAGGACAATTCACAATAAACAAGAAATCATCTACATATCTAAAAGTTCTAACTACCTTAGTACCCTTCAACTTTTCCGACAGTTTCACACAAAGATGAGCTAAAAACAGGTCACTCAGTCGGAGATCCAGGCAAGAACCAGTGCAGATGCCTCTTTTCTCTCCCATAAAATAAAGGTGCACTTAAGGTAACACGTCAGAATTTCTAAGAAATGACCACATGAAAGACCAACCTCGTTTTCAAATCTAATGACACCATATTCATCAATGACGTACGTCCTCAAGAGAACGTAACAAATCTTCATGAGGAATAGAATAAAAATTTTTACGTCAATAGAAAAGGCCTGGAGGCGTTCGTCATGGTTGACGTTCATGAAATTAATAACCTCTTTCGAATTCCTGACAAGGAAAGGGTGACAGATAGGTAGAATATCAAGCTTTGCTTGCAAAAACAACGCAACTTGTTTTTGCCAAGTGTCATGCTCAGAGATTATAACTCTGAATGGCACATCTACTTTATGTGTATTTGCCGTGAAAAACACTGCTAAACAATCGCGCTTTTCCTTTTCAATACTTCTGACCAATTTATATAGCCTCAACCGCTTACAATGCTCCTTAGCCTTAAGGCCGAGACAGACGGTACGATTTTCCGTGCGATGCGGCGTCCGACACGGCGGTGGGGGAGAGGGAATGGTGGCTGTCCGATGCTATGAAAGGTCACCATTCCGGTTTTCCCACCGCCGTGTCGGACGCCGCATCGCATGGAAAATCGTACCGTCTGTCTCGGCCTTTAGTCCTTATTTTTGGAAGACGCACATTACTGCGACTGTCAAAGACCGCAGAGATGGCTTCACCAGCCTTTTCATGGTACTGAACACAGGAGAATACGGCGAATCTGCCCTCTTTGTCCGCAGGCAAAACACACAACGAATTATCGACCAAACAGGAGACAACACGCTTGATAGAAAGTTTTGAACAGGCATCTTACATCGACAGACGACGTCAAGACCTGCTGAGGCGATGCGGCCTGCTTCCTCTTCCGGCACATCTTTCGAGATCTGTCTAACCAAGGACAACAATTCATGGCGTGACTGTTTAGTTTCGACCGCAAACTTCGGCCCTAAAGAGAGGGCCTTCTTGACCGGTTCTGGTAGATACATGCCCTCAGGCGTGTGAACAGGATTTGTGGGTACAGGATTCTTCGCAGGAAGACGCGTCCGGAGATACGCAAGCTCCCACTGCCACAAGAATTCAGTTGTCCTGTTGACAAGCTTGAGGTATTCGTGAAGAACTTTGCTAGAAGTTGCAGCATTTTTTTCGCCTTGATTTTGTAGCTCAAGATACTGGCGGCACTTGCCTTTGCCATTCAGACTTGAGTATCTTGCAAATCCTCGAAGCATGTCCACTCGATGGTAGGAACACGCAGAAATGAGTACTGAGCTCAAGTGGGATCACCTATTTGCGAACACATAACGTAAGCGACCGGCATTTGCACTCCTTGGCACACATTAAGGCAACAGTATCACTTGGATCACGAAGTAAACTCAGAATAGGGCCCGTTGTACTAGAAATGAAGTTCACCAGGGTGGTAAAGTGAGCATATTGGTATTCCATGTTTAAGAAGCGTAAGAGCACACTGAAGACGAACACACAATGAAGGCACACACACGCACACACAAAAACATCTCGTACTAACACCTTCGTGATAAACGATCACTTAACGTCTGAAGAAACAGAGATATCCGACGCTTTTAACGAACATTTCAAGTCCGTCTTCACATGCGATAACACACGCACACCTCATTTTGCTGGATTTGAAAACCTACTTGCCATTGATGATTTGGAAATTGATGAAGCCGGAGTGTTTAACCTTTTGTTGAAGTTAGACGAGAAGAAATCCCCTGGACCAGATGAAATACCTAATGTGTTTTGAAAAAGGTGAGCTGAGTGGTCGCCTAAATTTCTCACAGTCATATTCAATGCATCTCTCTCATCAGGTACATTGCCGGACGACTGGAAACTGTCCAAAATAAAGCCTTTTTTTAAAGTGGCGACAAACAACTTATTACAAATTATCGGCCTATAGCTCTAAGCTGTTGCTGCTGTAAGTTATTAGAGCACATCATACATAAACACATTGCTTCCTTTCTTGATACTAATTCTATTCTCTCACCCGGTTAGCATGGCTTTAGGCGAGGTTTTAGGGGCGAAGCTCCTTAGGGTGTGGGTCGTTCCCTCCTCTGTAATAGTAGTATGTAGCCACCTCGCCCGATCGGCAACGGGCGAGGTGGATCAGCAACGGGCGATCGTCGATCGGTAAAGTCCCCCCCTCTCTCGCCTCGCGACGCCGACGCTCCGCGCTCGCTGCGTTGTAGATGCGTGCTCTAGTCCCTCCCCCCTCTCTCTCTCTCGCCTCGCGAGGCCGACGCAGGCAGCGTCTGCTAGCGAGTTTCTTGATTGAAAAAACCGACTGCTCGCGCTGCCCAACCGTTCACTGACCGCCCCGTATATATAGGCACTGGATTTTGACCTCCAAGGTAGTGCCTGTGTGAGATTTCTCCTGTGCGTGATTAAACAATGAAAATTCACAGTGTACATGTAAAATTAAAGTGAGCTGCAAGTCGCCATGACTCTCATCGACCCTTTAGTATAAACGCGCCCGATCTCACGTCGTTGATTATGTACTGGGCAGAATTCACGGAAGATTCACATATGGCGCGTGCCATTGGTGGAAGGCAATCGTTCGATTTAGTGCGGCGACGTACGCTAGGGGGGCCGTTGTAATAAAATCCGCTCGCTGTTGGCGCGCTTTCACTTTCGCTCGGAGTATTCACGGTTTACTGATGATTCACTCCGGAGCTTCGCCCCACTCATCATCATTCACCCCATGGAGGAAGGAAAACTCAGGAGAGGCCTTATCGTATCCCAATGCATTGCGAAAAGTGTGGCGGAAGTGACGTCAGATTTATGAGGCAAACAAACCAGTATGGGGCGAACAAAACAGCAGACGCCCCGCGGCGTGCTCTCCGCGGTGGTTCGCTTCTGCTCAGATTTGTAGTCCCGACGTAAACTTAGCGCGTATTGCGCGGTTCGCACGTAGTAAAACGTTCCAAGCAAACGTTTACCAGGCTGTTCGTGCGTGGCAGGCCCGAGCACTGCGTGCTGAAATTCTTCGTGGAGCGTTTTTGCGCAACAGTACAGAAAGCACCGGTACGTGCCGTAATCAAAAACATTCAGCCCCTCCATCACCGTATGCGAACTCACCTAGCATTGACTTACGCGTTATGCTGGGCGTTAGATCTTTCTTTTCCTTTCTCGTAGCCCGATTTCCCGATCTATTGCCCAATTAGTGGTTCTTTGCTCGTGTATATGGAGTGAGCGCAGTAGCTATTCGGCGAAACGCCAACCTATATTTGACGTAACTTCACGTCGAAAAGAGGACACCGCTGTATTGTATACGCGATCGTGCACGTAAGGTTTGTAATTCCAGTGCGGACACAACACAAGCACGCAGCGAGCGCACACCGAACAATATATACATCACGTGGTCTGATAATAACAAAACTTTATTGCCCTTTCGTTTAACGACACAGCCTTTAAAACGTACGATGCCTTCAGCGCATGTTATGTACGGCGCGTAAGACGCCAAATAACAAAAGTTCACGTGAGTTCTGAGTTGACAGAATGAGTAACAAGCAACAGAGCGCGCATCCGAGAGCTTCGCACGCAAATACCATGCCTTAGTGAGCAGCAATGAAGCGAACGTATACGTACAAATGAAAAGTGACACCCGGTGCTGTCCGCAGTGCACGCGATTTGCACCGGGTATACGCAACAGCTCGGCATTGCGTAGCTTTCCTAAAGAACACATACAAGGAGCAGCATGCGTGTATCGACTACACCGCTTGCACGGCGAAAAACAAACAAAAAAAAGGCTGCGAAGTTTCGCGATGCGCGCATGCGCTTGCAAACGTCGCGACGGAAATCGCGAAAGCTCCTTCGCTAGGAGGCGATGCGGGTGTGCGATGTGGAGGCTTCACGAATGTGACGTCAGGGCCTCTCCTTACTATTCCTTCCTCCATGATTCACCCCGTGGATATGCTGTGGATTTTTTCGACCATAACCCAACTCGTTGAAGCAGTTCATGATTTCGCCTGCGCTATAAACGACAGAAGTCAAATCGATACAGTGTTCTTGGACTTCGCCAAGGCATTTGATAAGATCTCCCACACGAAACTACAAATTAAGTTACACGGAATACTGAAAAACAACTAGCTTTGTAATTGGCCTCAAGCATACCGGACATCTCGGCAGCAGTATGTTGTGTACAATGAACTTCCAAGTAAACTTCTACCGGTTGTATCGGGAGTTCCCCAGGGTTCCGTACTGGGACCTTTGCTTTTCTTGCTTTTCTTAAATAACATTGTGCAACTCAAGACCTCGGTTGTACGCGGATTATTGTGTTTTGTATTCTTCATTAATACTTCTTCTTGGGCGAGTTGGTTCATATTGTACATTAAGTGGGTAACAGCGCGAGCACACACCCACAAGTGAGACGACACGGACACAAAAGCGCTTTTGTGTCCGTGTCGTCTCTCTTGTGGGTGTGTGTTCGCGCTGTTACCCCCTTAATCTACATTTTATATTCTGTTATAAATTCACATGATCATCAAGTCAGACTGAATGCTGACCTCAATCGCATAATGCAATGGTGCGATACATGGTAGACGTGTATGAATTGTGCTAAAAGTGTTGTTTTGACTATTACAAAAAAGAAGCACCCAATGATTTATGACTATTCAGCTGACGGTAACCAACTCTTACGTGTTTCAGAATACAAGTACTTAGGTATTCACATAAGTCATGATCTGCGTTGGAGTCATCATATAAACCACATTGCTAAAATCGCCATGACAAATTTACATTATTTGAAGCGATGCCTTCGTAACTCTTCTAAAGATATTAAACTTTTAGCATACAAATCTTTGGTTTTACCCTTGCTTAAATATGGCAATATTGGACCCGTTTACCGCTGTTGATATCAATAAACTGGAAAGGGTGCAAAATAAAGCAGTCAGGTTTATTTTCAATCAATATGGTATTACATCTGTTACTGAACTGAAAGGTAGAGCAGGTTTGAGAAATTATCTGAAATAAAATTGCTCGCCTAAATTTTCTGTTTAAAGTTGTCAAAGGCGGACTAAAAAGCAACACTCATGAATACGTTTTCCTCAGGTTACGCCACAAGATGCAGAAATCCTTTCACTTTAGTTCCTTTTCAAACAAGAAACAATGTTTTCAAGCATTCCTTTTTCCCTCGCACGGTCTTCAAGTGCAACATGCTGGATAGTACATTGGTTGAAGTGGATGATGTAGACGAATTTCAGGCGCTCGTTGAATATAGTTTGTGACTTACCTTTATGATTATGTTTTCTTCTTCCGTTGATATGCACTTTGTACCTTGGACTTTCATTTTTGTGTTACAAATGGTGTCTTTTTCAAGATTTGTTTTCTTCTACTGTATTGTTATTTTGGTTTGTACTGACCTCAAACCACCCTGCTACGGCCCGCTAGCAGTATTGTAAAATAAATAATTAAATAAATAAATAAATAAATAAATAAATAAATAAATAAATAAATAAATAAATAGCGCTACTTCAACAGTTCATTTTTGTGATCTCGACGCCACTTATAGGGCAAAACCATGAGCACATCTACTGCGCCGAAGTAACAGCAACATTACTAAGCATTATAACGGACACCAAGGAAATGAAATTCCTTTCTCGTCAGCGCGATAGAAGGCATACTAACACACCTGTCGCCCAACTTTTCAATCTCTCCTGCTTCGATTATCTCGCGTGTAAGCTGATAAGAGACGCTGGTTCCCAAGGGGAACCAGCGCTGCAGTTTCCGCTGGGGTGCCTTGATGGCCGCGCGCTCTAGTTTCCGCGGACAGGGTGCGCCGCCCTGCCAGGCTCGGCCGGAAACACTCGGGCATACAAACCAATACGAGTGGCTGCTAACGTGAACCATGCCGCCGTGCGCGATCATCAAACGAGGAAAAAGTAGTGTCGAGACCGGCGGTATTGTTGTATTCACAAATGCCACAATCAAAAATGTCTTTAATAACTTAAAAAATGTAGTCCAGAGCATAGTTGACTCCCTTCAGCCTTGCTTTCCACCATTGCACATGGGTTGGCGCTCTGGAAAACATCACAAATCTTTTATTTGAAACTGGCCTTGAAAAAGTTAAAGAAAGCACATGACAGCATAGGTTGCGTAAGCATGGCGCCGTACATTACACATACCATATTTACTCGATTGTAACATGACCACGATTGTAACGCCAGGGGTGACATTTAATTACGTCCAGGAAGAAAAAATAGCACTTCGGTATTCGATTGTAATACGGGGGTCGACTTTAGATTGCAAAAATCTAGACAAAAAAACTCGCGTTACATTCGAGTAAAACGGTATTATACGTCACTGTCACGTGCACAGCTCTAGACCGGTTACATATCCATGACCGCTAGAAAAACCGTGTTGTCTACTTATGTTCCATTGCTGATCACACACTGCATGTCAAACTCGGAACCACCACGAAGTCAATTACCACTAGGTTCCTAAAAGGCATTTTTTTTAAGTATCAGGCTTAGACGACGGTCGATCGCATGTTTGCAAACGGTCTGCAGACGATAGCGAGTCGACGTCGTTATAGCACGAGACCTGCGACATGTTTGTATTTCCGCTAACACCACTGATCTCCACTTTACACCGGCCTTTTTACAATTATTTCGCGCTTCACTGTCAGCTTCAAAAACTTTTTTTTAAAGACTGCGATACGAGCACTTAGTGGGCACATGCAAGATGTTGCAAACACCATAAAGGAAAGCGTGTAGCAAAACAGCTTCTGTAATATACACTCACAGAAAAGATCGAGTAAAAAGGGCGTCTTTTTGTCCCACAACAATAATCGTCATCGGGCTTGCTTGCGTTTGCTTTCTTGAAAGCTCGGCGCTGGTCACTTTCCTGCCAAGAATGCTGTCACGCTGATAGCGCACACGCCGTTCCTGACCAGAAAGTGCCGGGTGCGCGGCGATAATGCAAGGAAAGGAAGGCAAATTAAATGACCATGATTGTTGTGGGACAAAAAGACGCCCTTTTTACTCGATCTTTTCTGCGAGTGTAGTACGAGAGCTGTAACTACAGATTACATAAATGTGATATGCTCGCTCAAAACAAATGTCACTCACTGGGTCGAATGGTCTCAATGCTGCGTGAGGCACTGATTTTATTTCAAAGCGGGTGCACAACGAGCATACACTGCATACACCGTCAAACTTCGCTAGCGCAATTAGAACACACTTACCTGTAAGTTTACATCGTATGGTGCTTCACATTTCGCCGAAAGGTCACAATCGCTGTCTCTGCGAAAAACAGCTTCTTCCACGTCATATATATACTTCGCATTGGACAGCTTCCGTCCTTTCGACACCACACTTGTGGAGATAGGTTTAGCACAAAGCTTACCCCACGAGGCGACCGTCAAGGGACGCGACGTTCTCCACTGCCGCAGCGAACAAAGACGCTACGGTCGGGTTCGTCGACTCCGGCACGGCGCAGAAAAGGCACTCGAGGCAGGATGTCAACAAACAACACGGGTTTATTAACCCAAGATGCAGCACAGTACGACAGTCACGGGCTTGCAGGCCGTAAAGGGAACTCCGCAAGACCGATCGAGTACCCTTGCCAGCGGCGCTACGACTATCACACAAAGGGCAGCAGTCGAGCACACGAACGAGAAGCCGCCTGCTAGAGCAGCGCGTCAACCTCTCGTCAAGGCCTGAGAGCATCTCACGCGGGCAAGCCCGCGCGAGACAGAAGCGAGCTCAAGGGGGAAGGGGGTTGTCACTGGCGGCCAATGAAGACAGGCGTTGCGCAGTGACTTAAACTAGCTTGGTGGCTTGAGCATGTGAGCATGTCGAGGCATGCCCGGACGCGTGCCCGCGCGCCGGGAAGCTGACGCATGGCTCGCACCAGACAAAGAGGCCTGGCGCTGCCGCCGTGGTCTGCCAATTAACGGCGCTTTCCGGCGCTCGAGCCGTGCGGGGCCAACACGCGCGCTAGCTGGGGAACGAGGCGCCAAAGGGAAGGGCGCGCTCGATTCCCACATTCCCCCCTCCTAAAGACTGAGGCCAGCCTGTGAAAGAGGCTGTCCGAGGCCAAGTGGCAAGGTCAGCTCAGCCGTAAGGGGGCTGGCCAACGGGGCAAAGTCCAACAGGGGGGGGGGTGTCGTCTTCCCGAAGGTACAAGTCCATAGGTTGGCCATGGCCACGCAAAAGTTCCACCGAAAGTTTCACCATAAGTTCCACCCGGGGAGAGCCCACCGCCGGGAAGAAGGTCCACAGCCCAGGAGGAACGGTGGCAAGACTGCACAAGGGCGGGCAGCCAGCCCGCTTGATGCTCACCGGACTGGAGAAGTTGGCAGCCGGGAACGTACGAGGCGTGGCTGCCAGTTGCGTGCGGCAGCCAACCGCCGAAAGTCGCTGGGACGGGGGCCACACAGGAACGGCAGGCAGGAACAGCAGGCAGCCAGGAACGGAAGCCGGAGCGACCACGCTCGGGCCTGGGCCGAAGCTTGAGTGGGCGGACCAGCCGCGGAGGGCGGCTGCCGAAGATGTCAGGTGGGCCAGGCAGGATGGAGGTGGCTGCAGGGCAGAAGGCAGGAATCATGACACAGCTGGAAGGACCAGGGAACGGCAGGCCAACTGGTTCAGCAATAGGCTGGCGGCATGGTAGAGCCAGGCGCAGGGAGACGACAGGGCGGTGCAGGAGTGGCCAGGAGTGCCCCCGGCATAGCCGGCTTGCCAAAAAGGGTGCCTGCCTGACCGTGCTGCCCAACAAAAGGGGGCGCTTGCCAGGGCATGGCTTGGACAACACGTAAGAGGGTATTTTTGGCCAAGAAGGCCTTCTACCACTTCCAGACGTGTACCGCCGCACCTTAGCGGTTATTCTCCATTCACTGTCATGGTATGGAATAAAGTCCAGCTACCTGTCAGTGGGAGAAAGGTTGCTTAGGTGCTTTTCCGCAGGTTGTACCGGTGGCGTGTCTTGGGGCCAGCTTTACGGTTTTCCTGCGGTTGTGTGACCGCCTCCCCCTCTCCCAAGTCGCTGCTGCGGGCAACGAAAGGGTTTGAGGGCGGCTGCATGAGCCGGGGGCTTGCCCGCACGAGACTGCACGCATTGTCACACGTGGAGTGGAGAGCGTCACGTTTAGTGCCTGGCCAGGTAGCAGAGAGGCACAACTTTTAGAAAGTCTTACGGCCCCTCGCATGTCCGCCCAACCGCAAGTCGTGGAAATAGCCAAGGGTGGCTTTCCTTAGACTGCGGGGAACCCCCACCTTAAAAGACTCCTGGGGAGCTTCCACTGGTGGGATGTGGAGCGCAGGAGAACTCCGCCGGCGACAAACAGATGCGAATCCAACGTGCCCGCAGCAATACCAGACTGCGTAAACGGCACACGGCGCCGACAGCAATACCAGACTGTCAATACGCGCCCGCTCCTTGGGAGCACGGCTCTTGGAGCCCAAAACGAATTGCACTGCTGTGCCTTTGGTAGCTCTTCTCTGCTTAACAGGATACCGGCTGAAGTGACGTGTTCACCCGAGGCGATCGACTCAAAAGTCAATTCGCCGTCGGGGTTCGCGCCTTTCGACCCATTGGAGCCAGAGGCCCCGGAGTCTACTCGGTGCGATTGCTCTCGGGAGAGGCAGACACAAGTGTCACACCGAAACGGGGGCACGCGACAAGGCGTGAGCCACGACGTTTAAACTCCCTTTCCGGTAGCGCACAACGAAGTTGTACCGCTGCAAAGTCAACGCCCAGCGCGCGAGGCGGCCCGAGGGCTCGCGCAAGCGCTTAAGCCAGACTAGCGCCATGGGGTTCGTTTCCTCCACCAATGGCACTCCATCGACATAGCAGACAAGCTTCCGGCGAGCGAAATCTCGAGTGGCGTCCCGTACTGAAAGGCAGCGGTAGCCACTACGAGAGTTGCAAATGGTTGTAGGGCGCCGAAAGGGACGACCCTGTAGCCACCGCTTGGGAAGTCATTCACGATACCCGTGCGCGTGAGAAAGGCGCGAGCGAGAATCAAGGGCACGGAAAGACCAGGGAGATGCAAAAAGCGCTGTCGGCGCGCGCGATTCTCCCAGCGCACAACCAACCGCCAAGCGCCGCACGAAACAGCGCTGCTGCTCGCGAGATGGAAGGCAATGTTTTGCCTGGAGCCGTGCCGCAGTTGTGTGCAGCGGCTCCGAGGCAGGCGCCGCCGTTCGAGTGTCGCGCGCCTGTTCTCCGCCATGCACGCCAGACCCAAAGGGGCCAATAAACGGCACAGAGAAGAGAAGGGTTTCCGCACCGACGGATGCACGATGCCTCACGCGACGGGCAGACGAATCGACGACGGAGCGCGGTTACTCACATTTGCCGAAAACGTCGCCCAAGCGCGCATGAGGAAAATGATCGTCGGAAAACGCGGCGACGGTGTCGCCTATGCGAGCTGGCTCGCGGACGACACTGTCAACCCTTTACGCTCGTGACAACGACGGGCCAGCGAGCGTGTGAACGACAGCACCATGTGGCCTAGGAAGGGACGTTCCGGTGCGGCGGTTTGGTCACTCAGCTGCGCTGCTAACAAAGGAAGGCCAGCGAGCGGAGACGACGCATTGGAGGGGCCCGAAAGCACGTGCTCCGCGTGTGTCTCAACCAGCTGAGAAAACCCGAAACTGGCTAGGCTAGTACTGTAGTCCACATTCTAGCGGCCATCACCAAAGGAGGCCCCAAGACGGGATCTCTCCCGGTGGCCGAAAGCCGAGGGCCGCTAAGGCGAGCTTACCTCTTGCTGCCGTTGTCGTCCGCATCGAACGAGATCAAGTCCGTCGCCACAGGATCGAGCAGGAACGAGCGCCTCGAGGGGGACTGCCCTGATGCCATGCCGAAACCAAGTTGGGCGCCAGTTATGTGGAGATAGGTTTAGCACAAAGCTTACCCTACGAGGCGACCGTGAAGGGACGCGACGTTCTCCACTGCCGCAGCGAACAAAGACGCTACGGCCGGGTTCGTCGACTCCGGCACGGCGCAGAAAAGGCACTCGAGGCAGGATGTCAACAAACAACACGGGTTTATTAACCCAAGATGCAGCACAGTACGACAGTCACGGGCTCGCAGGCCGTAAAGGGATCTCCGCAAGACCGATCGAGTACGCTTGCCAGCGGCGCTACGACTATCACACAAAGGGCAGCAGTCGAGCACACGAACGAGAAGCCGCCTGCTAGAGCAGCGCGTCAACCTCTCGTGCTAGCCTGAGAGCATCTCACGCGGGCAAGCCCGCGCGAGACAGAAGCGAGCTCAAGGGGGAAGGGGGTTGTCACTGGCGGCCAATGAAGACAGGCGTTGCGCAGTGACTTAAACTAGCTTGGTGGCTTGAGCATGTGAGCATGTCGAGGCATGCCCGGACGCGTGCCCGCGCGCCGGGAAGCTGACGCATGGCTCGCACCAGACAAAGAGGCCTGGCGCTGCCGCCGTGGTCTGCCGATTAACGGCGGTTCCCGGCGCTCGAGCCGCGCGGGTCCAACACGCGCGCTAGCTGGGGAACGATGCGCCAAAGGGAAGGGCGCGCTCGATTCCCACACACTCTCGCGAAGGCAAGTACACGTACGCACACATCATGTCACTGAAACCGCAGCGGAGAATAATCGGTATCATCGCTGCTCTCCCGCTGCGCCCCAGTGCGGCGAAGTGTCCCAATCTTCGCTAGTCTTGCGCGTTCCAAAGTACCTACGAAACGTCGCATATCGAGCAAAAGCAGCGGTAGTGTCAAATGACGTTCAGCATGCGTTTGAACGTGCCACGAGGTATGTGAGGGCACGTTGAAACGTGCCGTCGTACGCGTCGCGGCGGCTCTGTATTACTAGATGTTTCCCAGCTAGCTCGCCAGGGCGGCGCGTCTGATGATGATGTCTGTGGTCTTCCCCTTTATATAGGGGGGGGGGGGGGGCAAGTTTTAGTGTCCTGACCGGAACGAGACACAAATAAATTTTAAAAATCTAGAAAAAGAAAACTAACAACAAGTCCATGAACATCACAGTTGTTCACTGTCTCCCTGACCACCACTTCAAAAGCTTGCGCTGCCAGGGGGTGCACATTGGTATCACCGCTGCCGCATCCACCCGGTTACAGTCTACTAACCCGGTGCGCCGCAGTCTTTCACAAAGCCGAGTGCCTCCGGTAGTGTGACGCCATCTGTACCGTCAGCCAACGCAGGGTCGAAGTGACGCCGATACACGTGAGTGCGGAGCGCTCCAGCACGGGCTTCAAACAGAAGGGCACTGGCGACATTATTGTCGTATAATCGTTCGGCGGAAATGGTGGTCTCTGTACAGGGCCAATCCAGGTTTCTTCTCCATAGCCGCCGGCCACATCGACGTCTCAGCTTCCTGCACTCTGTTTCGTACTCCTACTTCCCGTTTTCTCCCACTGTTCTCCTGGACGGGGTCAGTAAAAAGGGAGTACTTGCGGCACAGATTGTGGAGACGCCTACGCCATGGTGTGCTCATGCCCTTGATAGCCGCATATCGAAATACACGTCGGGCCCACCGTTGGTCGTTGATGAGACGAAGGCCGCCTTGCTCCTTGCCTCGCGTGCCTCGCAACTCGACCATTCGAGGTCACCCTCTTTGGTCTCGACAGCTACACGCCCATGACACGCCAGCGCCAGTCGCCCAACCTCACGCTGGCCTCTTTCCAACCACTGGCGTGTTGCTGCGGACAGGCAGATGACGGCGTTGGCAAATGTCAGCATTGGCACATGTACTGCATTCCGCAGTTCGCGCACCAGTACAAACCGGTTGCACCCCCACAAACTCCGCCGTCGCAACACGTTGGCGGCCCTCACCGAAGCCTGTCGAACATGCTCCTCTTGCTTGTCATAAAGATCTGCGGAGGTGCAAAT
The DNA here is from genome assembly GCF_013339695.2 of Rhipicephalus sanguineus. Classification (NCBI taxonomy): domain Eukaryota; kingdom Metazoa; phylum Arthropoda; class Arachnida; order Ixodida; family Ixodidae; genus Rhipicephalus; species Rhipicephalus sanguineus. Next base: position 201,847,548 of record NC_051179.1, read on the forward strand.
GTTCACACCGAGGTACCAGTATTTATCTGATACCGGAATGCTACCTCCGCCTGGAAGCTGCACGTCAATGGTCTCCACGCCTGAGAACTGCAATGCGACCGATTTTTGGCATTGAAGTGAAGGCCCAAACTCTTCAGGTGGTCGGCCGCCCGTGTTACCAACTTTCGAAGGTCGCTTCTGCGCTCAGCCAGTAATATTAGATCATCGGCGAACACCAAGCCGGGCAGCGTCCACGTCTGCGCCACACTACCAATCATGAGTCGGAACGCGAAGCCAACTCCCGATTCCACAAGTGCCTGCTCGAGTCCCGCCACATAGAGCATGTATAGCAGCGGAGACAAAGGGCAGCCCCGCCTGAGTCCTCTTGTCACCTTCACAGGCTGTGTTCTGGTGCCTCTGAAGCATGCCACCACCGAGTTATCTGCATAGATTGCAGCAAGATGGTAAGTTGGGCCAGTTGGATTACGTTCATAATTGAAAATTTTGTTGAAGCGCACCAAAAAACAGACGGACAGAAGAGGCTGACAAGGACAGCGCTTGCTCTCACAACTGAAGTTTTATTGGTCAGAAAAAAGGTATTTAAAGCGGTTACATGGCTCTTCGCGCATGTGCAACAGAACAGGGTGCAACAGAAACCACTCGTATCGGGATTACATAATAGTCGCTGTTATTTGTCATTTAATATATTTTGCAAATACTAAGTGTCGAGATACGCGTATTCTTTATCGTGCAGAACAATCGTAGCTTGGCTAACACAATCATGTCCCCTCTTTCGGATGTGGTAAGATTCCACTATCTCACGTGTTAGCTTATCCTTGTGCCGAAATATTATTTCCGTTTCTTTAAACAGTTTCTACAGTGACCTGCAAGATGAGAGTTGCCTGATGCCTTAACAGATGCGTGGTGTTCTCTAAGGCGGTCGTTCACGCATCTTCCCGACTGGCCTATGTAGACTTTTCCACAAGAAAAAGGTGTCATATATACCACTCCATTTACGCACTTCACGAACATGTTTCTGTGTTTTACGGAGCAAGCTTTCGAACCTATGGGCTTATTAACGCGTGGACACAAGCTTGCTAGTTTGGTTTTTGCCGAAAACTTCACGTCTATGCTGTATCTATTTCCAACGTGCTTTAGGTTGTGTGCCAACTTGTGTGCGTATGGAATGACAGCCATTTTCCCTCGCTTATTTGTCTCCGAACTGGATCTTTGTTTTTTGTCCTTTATTTCTCTGGCTAGGACCGTGCACACTGAGAAAATTAACTGTTTCGGGTAACCTGCTTTTTGGAATTTTTCCACCTGACTCTTGAAACTTTCACTGATTAGATGCCCACACGATTTCTGTAAAGCTGACATAATACAAGATTTCACTATCCCCCTCTTTACCATCTTTGAGTGCCCAGACGCGTAATCTAGCACTGGCTTAGCGCTTCTTGGTTGATAACACCAGCAGATGTGTTCCCCACCAAGTTTCAATTTTAAATCCAAGAATTGCAACTCATTATTTTAGGCTGCTTGGTAGTGAGCTCAAGGCCCATGCTACTTTCCTTAAACACCTTTAACACTACCTCTCGGGAAGGATCAATGCCATGTGTGAATATCAGGAAGTCATCCACATACCTGAAGATATGTTTAACAATTCCAGAAATGTGCTGCTCAATTCCTTTGTCAAATTTACTCAAAAATATTTCGCTAATGATAGGCGCTACAGATGAGCCTATACATATTCCAGATCGCTGGATGAAAGACCTACTTTCCCATGAAACAAAGGTAGACCTTAAATAAAACCACAGCAGCTCCAGGAATGATGCTACGTTGACACGGGATTTTTCGCAAAATTCTATTTCCTCATTTTGGATAGTAATGCAGTCCTTTACGGTCACCATCATTTTATCGTGAGGTATGGAGTAGAACAAATCCTGAATGTCAATGCTGAAGGCATAATTACGACATGGATTACATTCTGAAAAAACATTGCCAATTGCATTGAATATTTTAGACGATAAGGATCATCCACAGTAAGGCCTTCCAAGTTCCTCTGCAAATAACTGGGCACCACGTTTTGCCAGGTATCCCTCTCAGAAACAATAGCCCTAAACGGTAAACCAGGCTTGTGTGTCTTGATTGAAAAGAACACTTCCAACTGGAGTTTTTTCGCCCTTTTCACCTGAGATGCCAGATCATGTAAACTCATATCATTTAGGAGAGCCTGCGCTGTTTTTACGACATTCTTGCTTTCTTCCCGGGCTGGTACAAAATTCTTTTTCATCGCTGAAGCACCCTTTTCACAAAATGCCCCTCTATCAAGAATTACAAAAAAGCCTTCTTTGTCAGCCACAGCTAAGCGCGAATCATTCTGAACCAGAAATTCGCAGACGGGTTTTAGTTTATCTTGAGTCTTAAGAACGTCTCTAGTTGAAGCAATAACGTCCACGCACTCAGCAACGCACCTTGCTTTCTCGTCGTCGGGCGCTTGCCTGGATACGGTCCTGGCGGTGGCGAGCTTCTCTGCGCGGTTGAGCACTGGTTCGATGCAATGTTTTGGCCCAAAGGCCAGAAGCTGTGTGTAGGCTTGGGGAACCTGAGTGTTGCTTATGGACATGATCAATGCGAAAGTAAATCTAAGAAGGGGATGATATAAGGTTATCACGCAGGTAGGAATTGTAGAAATATAAGTTATGGAATAAAGCAAGGCGAAAACACTTACGTCGGGATGAGAGGGGAGGAAGTAGTAAGGAGTTTTGCATGGAAGTTACGCTTGATGTTCGGCTGTAATTGCTATAAATGAAACACGCGGCATTATTTTGGATTAGTTCAAGCGATTGAATATGGGTTGCGGAGTGAGGGTCCCAGATGGATGAGGCGTAGTCCATTTTACTCCTAATGAGTGTTTTATATCAGATTAATTTTAATGAGGAAGGAGAATTTCGCCGGATATATCCTAACATGCGGTTAGTATTGCTAATTAGCTTATCGGTGTGTAAAGACCAGGAAAGTGTCGAGGTTATGTACACGCCTAGGTACTTGTAGAATGTTACGGCTTCCAGGGGCATGTTATTAAGATAATAGTTTGGCGGAGGAATATTGTTACAAGTTACACGCATTGTTTTACATTTAGTCACGTTAAGTTGCATTAACCATACATCACACCAGTTAGAGATAGCGTTAATATCATCTTGTACAGACTCGTTATCGTTGTTATCCGAGATTTCGCGGAGGATAACGCAATCATCTGCGAAAAGAGAAATTTTAGAGGAAACAGCGTTTGGTAAGTCATTAATGTAGATGAGGAAAAGAAGAGGGCCTAAAACTGATCCCTGTGGCACAGAAGAGTCCACATGGTTAAATGAAGATGTATGACCGTTTGATGCAACGTACTGTGACCGATCTAAGAGAAAATTCTCAAGCCATCTAAACAGGTTAGGGTCAAGACTAAGCTTCCTAAGTTTAAAGAGAAGAAGTTCGTGACATACTTTGTCGAAAGCCTTGGCAAAGTCGAAAAAGACACAGTCAGCGAGAGAACTTTTGTCAAGAATGAGATGGAGGCTGTGAGTAAAAGAAAGAAGTTGTGTTTCGCAAGACAAGTTTTTACGGAAACCATGTTACGCTTTCGTGAAAAATGAATTACTGTCTAGGTGCTTTGCTAAGTGTGAATACAGAATATGTTCGAGAACCTTGCAGGGAATGCTGGTGAGGGAGATGGGGCGGTAGTTGAGGGGTGAATTTCTGCTGCCGGACTTATGAATAGGGACCACCTTCCCGACCTTCCAGTCAGCAGGTCGCTGACGGGTGTCTAAGGATTGCTGAAAGATTCTTGAAAGTAGAACAGATGAATAAACAACAATACTCTTCAGAAATTTTGCATTAATTAAATCTGCACAGGACATGATGACAACTTGAGACCCTTAATTACATTTTCAATCCCAAGAGGCTCAATGAAAATAAAATCCATAACAGGGTAATTGCGGCACTCGAAATGAGGAAATTCGGGTTTAGAAAGTACGACAAGGTTGCTACAGAAAGCAGAATTAAGAAGCTGGGGGCATACGTCATCAGGTACCGGTGAACCGGTGGAATCGATCAATGGCACGGAATTGCCACTAGAAGGGTTTATAAGTCGCCAAAATTTTTGGGGGTCGTTTGCAAGCATTGTCGTCAATGTGTGCACGTGGAATGCCTTTTTGGCAAGCTTTAATGCCACTATATAGGCACTGTTTGCCTCCTTGTAAGCATCCCATTTCGAAGCCACACCACTTTTTTTCGCTATTCGATACACTCGCTTTTTTTGTTAGAAAGTCTCTTTAACTGGGCGTTGAAACAGGGCTTCTTAACATTACAGGATATTTCACTCGAGGGGACAAATTTGTGGGTCAGCTCAAGTATTTTATTTTTAAACATAATCCAGTTCTCGTCTACCGTGCCATCATCAAAATGGTTGAAAAAGGGATCAAGGAAGCTGGCTAGCTCAGCATTAATGTCGTCAAAGTTCGCCTTATCATAGCGATAAATTAACTTTTTTTCGCCAGCTGGTTTTAACGCGGGAAGCGATAAGTTGAACGAGAGACCAAGGTGTTCACTTAAGCTTGGTATGCATGCAACATTGGCAACTATGTCAGGATGAGAACATAAGATTAGGTCGAGGAGGTTAGCGGCGTTGTTTGAGATCCTTGTTGGTTCTACTACTAATTGTGTTAATTAAAATAAGGAGCAGATATCAAGGAATTCCTTACATTGTGAAGAGAAAGGATTACAGCGTGGAGGATCAGTATCCCAGCATATGTTGGGAAAGTTGAAGTCCCCCAGTAGTATAGGCTCCGTACAGTGGAGTTTGCGGCGACCCTGGCGCCACGTGCCGTAGCGACGCGAAAGCAACGGGGCGGTGTGCTGCGGCTAAGCCGACTGAAGCGCATTCGTTTCCCGCGCATTGTGCGTAGCGTCGTCCACGTTCGGGGCCATTTCCATTAGTTTCTCCTTTTTGTGACACGTGTTGGGACCACTTTGGGACGTTGCAATGGCTTGTGCCTCGGGAAGAAGTGGTGGAGGCGTGAAAAAACGCCCCTGGAACGCCCAGTGGTTTAAAAGCAACAAACTCGACACTAAACTCGATATGTTGTGCTTATGTTTAAAGTACCGAATAAATTATAGCTCATTTGTCTCGCTTGTCACGCGAGGCAACGCGTAGTTGTGCAGATTAGGTCGCAAAGTAGGTCCCTGTGTAGCGCGCCAGACTACTCCGACGCGCGCGCAGCGTTAGAGCTCCACAGTGGCTACCATCAATCAAGATCGCACCCGATCCGGATCGAATATCTTAATTTCGATCAACCATGGTAGGCGCTACACGGGCATACTATCAGAGTCGAGCTGTTTTACTGCACTGGTCATGACTAGAGACCGGAACTTCAGGCAAAATGCCTATTTTTTCCTGGAGTCCGGTTCGGGCCTATTTCACATATAAGCACGAACTAAAAGAAGGGAAACGTTTTAATCAAACATTTATTGTGCCTATAAGTGCCTATTTCGAGGTTCGTGCCTATATCAGCTTTTCAGTGCCTAAAAATGCCTTTTCGCGTTCGTCGAGTACACGTTTTGCTTAAATGAACTGTTCATATGGAGGAAAAGACGAAGCACATAGTGTGGCGATATTAACTAGAACACGCCCTAGTTATGTTTATTTCGTTCACGTTTTTAGGTCCTGTTAAGGCGCGATTATAGTTCGACGTAGGGTAGACGCACATGCTCAGCGCCATGTCGGCGAAAACAGACCATAGTTCGACGCAATGCCACAGCGAAGGTATAACTCGACTCGGCCGATGCGCTCCACGCATGTGACGCTCGCCAACGCGCCGATAAAGTCGGACTTTAAACGCGCCTTAACGTGAGTGGGGCTTGAGTGTACCTCAGCGAGGCTATCCTAGCGGTGGGCCCCCCTGAAAGACCTCCGTCGCTTGGTTCGAGAGTAGTGCAGCACGGCGATTGCTTGAGCGAGGCTAGACTGTACTCTAGCGAAGGGAAACGAGGCTAGGCTAGCGCTAGTATACCATCAGAGTCCACTCTTCGCAAGCAGTTCCTGCGGCCCATGTACGAGGACACGTTAGCAAAAATCAGACGAGAACTCGGTGAACCATACATATGGACTTCAGTGGGCGAGACAACAGATGCGACCGGACGATTTCTTGGACATTTTGTAGTTGGAAAGCTGAATGCAAAAGAGAAAACAACATCTTTCTTGGTATGCTCGAAACAACTAGAAAAAACGGGCGGTGATACCATCGCCTATACTTTGTGAACTCGTCATTAAGGGTACTGTACCCCTCCGGATCCCACGATGACCGAGTGTACTGCTGCTCTACACAGATGCAGAAGCTTATATGCACAAGGCTGCTGCACTTCTCAATGTCTTTTATCCAGAATTATTGCATGTCACTTGTCTTGCCCATGGTATTCATCGGGTCTGTGAAGAGCTGAGAAAGTCGTTCAGTTCTGTTAACGAACTAATAGCCGCAGGCAAGGCAGTGTTCCTTAAGGCGCCTTCGTGCGTTCACGCCTTTAAAGAGCAGTTGCCGGATGTGCTTCTTCTACCAGAGCCCGTTGTTACCTGCTGGGGAACTTGGCTAAAGGCTGCGGTCTACTACAAAGAACACTTCGCTGGTGTTAAGGCTGGTATTCACAGCTTTGCAGCGGACGAGAGCATCGCCGTGAGAAGAGCCCAGACTGTTCTACACGACGATACACTTGAATCTAACTTGGAATATTTGTGTGCTCATTTTACTTGCCTTGCAGAAAGCATACAGAAACCTGAAAGTTCGGGCACCACTCTGACTCGGAATGTTGAGATAATTTTGGACGTGCAAGAAAGGTTAACCACCGTCCCCAATGGACCTGTCGCTGGCAGGGTCACCACGAATCTTAAATCTGTCTTGGGCAGGAATACCGGATTTTATATGCTTAAACAAGTGTCTAAAGTTCTCAGCGGTGCAGATTCGAAGATTCCAGATGCAATTAGAGCATCGAAAGTGCCGGACTACAAGTACGCTCCATTAACTTCAGTGGATGTCGGGCGTCCTTTTTCCGCATACAAACAAATACTGACTGAAAGAAGGCACAACTTCAAGCCCGAAAACCTTGAGATGGTGCTGGTTTGCCACTGCTTTCATAGCCTTTCTCACAGTGTTCAATCACTCTAGCTTTCACCTAAATCTGTTCAAATGGTTATTCTTCTCCAAATCATTTTCATGAAAAAAAAATAAAGTTGACTTTCCCACAGCACAGAATTTTTCTGCTGTGTTTGTTAGAAGTCGAAGATTTGTCCAGAAACACGCTGTTGAAGTCATTATGAATTGTGCCTATATATGCCTAAATGATAGTTTTTAACGCCTATTTATGCCTAAATGACAGTTTTTAGGACCTATTATAGGCGCCTAAAACATTGTTTTTTCGTGCCTGAACTTCCGGTCTCTAGTCATGACTGTGCTGACACCAACTCGCCTGCGATCGTGAAGCTCCAGCTCGATACGCGGATCGCAATCGATTGAAAACAGATCGAGCAAAGTCACAATTCAAAGCAACCATGCTGTACCCGCTTCACATCGAAGTGTTTATGTAGCTGAAATGAGAGTGCGACAAGGGGGAATGGAATAATATAGGCCGTGGCGTACAATGCGCCACAGTGAAATGAGACACGCATTGCCCCCAGAGAGGCGTCGAATAAAACATGGTCAAACTATTCAAAACAACATTTTAAAGGTGGCAGTTCAGTCCCTTCAGCTTTAATGTAACGATAGGTTTTACTCACGTGAAGAATGACTTCATACAGCTGTTTTCCTTGCTGCGAGCGGCACTTCGCGTGAACGTCCACACCGTCCACTTCTTTCACGTCGCGGACGTGTGAAGCAGCATGTAGCTTCTCTCCGCTGGTTAACGCGGCACCATGAAAGTAATCGCGAAATCCTTTAATGGGCCTAAACCCCGCAAAAAGTACTTGGGACATCGCCAAGAAACAGGCCGCCTTGCAACTTCGCGCGCACAAAACGTCGGATAGCGAGCACACACGCGGACATCCGCGTGGTTTCGTTTTCCCACCGCCCCGTTGGTATGCCGCTCGCCACGGGCGGCGCTGAGCGCCGCGTCGCCGCTCCTGCTGAGCAGCGCCGCCTGTTCACTGTACGGAGCCTATAATGGGGTTAGATGGGTGCCGCAAAGTAAGAGTGTTTAGCACATCAGAAGCTCAGCAGTGAACGTGGGTGGGTAAGAGGGAGGACGGTAGCAAACAACTATCATGATTTTACGGTGGCCAACATGGACGCAAGCGCGCACTCTGAATGTTGACGTGATGGCACTGTAAAGGTTTAGACGTAGCGAGTAGTACGCCTCCTTTATCTTTTTACGAGCAGGCAGCTCGCCAATTCTCATTAATATTGTGTCTAACAAAGAAAAAGGAGCCCTTAAGAGTCATCCCTTTCCTTCATTCATAGCGAGGGTCTCGTCCTGGCAGACATGATGCCTTCAGGTAGTATGCGAGGGATTATTGGTCAGCTGCCAGCTCGTAAAAAGATCACGTGCTACGTGACGCCACCAGGCAGAAAAATGAGTGTTCCACACTCCCCGCCATGGCAGCGACTGGCGCTGACTAACACTCCGAGGTTTAAATGCACATATATAACCCATAAAGTGGACGGGAGGATGACCGCCGCCGTAGCTCAGTGATAGAGCATCGGACGCGTTATTCGAAGGTCGCAGGTTCGGTCCCTGCCGGCGGAAAGTTATCTTTTCGTCCACTTTTCTTTCTTCACATTTATATTCTAAATACTACAGATAACACCCCCTATACTTTCCTTCTAGTTATTGTCTGTTAGTTCTCATTAATATTGTGTCTAACAAAGAAAAACGAGCCCTTAAGAGTCATCCCTTTCCTTCTTTAAGCATTAGTAAGACAGTGCTCATCTGATCAGCTTGTGATTCTTGGACACTGTTCGAGGAAAGTACGTCCGCTGGCGATTTCTGCCCCTTAGGCCCCGGGTTTTCTTCGACATGACCGCATTGTAATAACAGCGCTACGTCAAGGCAATCACAAACAGTGGCATATAAAACAAGTGGGAATGGGAGCAGCAAAAGGGAGCGATTATTTATTTATTTATTTATTTATTCATTCATTTACAGAATACTGCGGTCGAAAGACCAAGCAGGGGGGCATAATAAAAAGTAATTCACAATGTAGCATCAACAAAACGAAAGTTCAAGCTGTGGGAATCGAGCGCGCCCTTCACTTTGGCGCCTCGTTCCCCAGCTAGCGCGCGTGTTGGCCCCGCGCGGCTCGAGCGCCGGGAACCGCCGTTAATCGGCAGACCACGGCGGCAGCGCCAGGCCTCTTTGTCTGGTGCGAGCCATGCGTCAGCTTCCCGGCGTCCGGGCATGCCTCCACATGCTCACATGCTCACGCCACCAAGCTAGCTTACGTCACTGCGCAACGCCTGTCTTCATTGGCCGCCAGTGACAACCCCCTTCCCCCTTGAGCTCGCTTCTGTCTCGCGCGGGCTTGCCCGCGGGAGATGCTCTCAGGCCTTGACGAGATGTTGACGCGCTGCTGAGCAGGCGGCTTCTCGTTCGTGCGTTCGACTTCGGCCCTCGTGCGTGAGTCGTCGCGCCGTAGGCAAGCGTACTTGCTCGGTCTTGCGGAGTTCCCTATACGGCCTGCAAGCCCGTGAGTGTCACACTGTGCTGCATCTTGGGTTAATAAACCCGTTGTTGTTGTTACCCTGCCTCGTGCGTGGTTTCTGCGCCGTGTCGGAGAAAACGACGAACCCGGCCGCAGCGTCGTCGCACGCAGCGGCAGTGGAGTACACGGTCGCGCTCGTAGGTAAGCCTAGTGCAAACCTATCTCCACATAACTGGCGCCCAACGTGGTTTCGGCATGGCAGCGTAGCAGTCCCTCTCGAGGCGCTCGTTCCTGCTCGATCCCGTGGCGACGGACTTGATCTCGTTCGATGCGGACGACGCCGGCAGCACGAGGTAAGCTCGCCTTAGCGGCCCTCGGCTTTCGGCCACCGGGAGAGATCCCGTCTTGGGGCCTCCTTTGGTGATGACCGATGACCGCTCGAATGTGGACTACAGTCCTAGCCTAGCCAGTTTCGGGTTTTCTCAGCTGTTCGAGACACACGCGGAGTACGTGCTTTCGGGCCCCTCCAATGCGTCGTCTCCGCTCGCTGGCCTTTCTTTGTTAGCAGAACAGCCGAGTGATTAACCCGCCGCACCAGAGCGTCCCTACCTAGGACACATGGTGCTGGCATTCACACGCTCGCTGGCCCATCGTTGTCACGGGCGTAAAGGGTTGACCATGTCGTCCGCGAGCCAGCTCGCATAGGCGGCACCGTCGCCGCGTTTTCCGACGATCATTTTCCTCATGCGCGCCTTGGCGACGCTTTCGGCAAATGTGAGCCACCGTGCTCCGTTGTCAATTCGTTTGCCTGTCGCATGAGGCATTATGCATCCGTCGGTTGCATCGGTGCGGAAACCCTACTCTTTTCCGTGCCGTTTATTGGCTCCTTTGGGTCTGGCGTGCATGGCGGAGAACAGGCGCGCGACCCTCCAACGGCGGCGCCTGCCTCGGAGCCGCTGCACACAACTGCGGCGCGGCTCCGGGTAAAACATTGCCTTCCATCTCGCGAGGAGCACCGTTGTTTCGTGCGGCGCTTCGCGGTTGGTTGTGCGCTGGGAGAATCGCGCGCGCCGACAGCGCTTTGTGCATCTCCCTGGTCTTTCGCTGCCCGTGATTCTCATCTCAGTCGCGTCTTTCTCGCGCGCACGGGTATCGTGAATGACTTCCGAAGCGGTGGCTACAGGGTCGTCCCTTTCGGCGCCCTACAACCATTAGTAACCCTCGTAGTGGCTACCGCTGCCTTTTAAGTTCGTGACGCCACTCGAGATTTCGCTCGCCGGTAGCTTTACTGCTATGTCAACATAGTGCCATTGGTGGAGGAAACGAACCCCATGGCGCTAGTCTGGCTTAAGCGCTTGCGCGAGCCCTCGGGCCGCCTCGGGCCGCCTCGCGCGCTGGGCGTTGACTTTGCAGCGGTACAACTTCGTTGTGCGCTACCGGAAAGGGAGTTCAAACGTCGTGGCTCACGCCTTGCCGCGTGCCCCCGTTTTGGTGTGACACTTGTGTTCGCCACTCCCGAGAGCAATCGCATCGAGTAGACTCCGGGGCCTCTGGCTCCAATGGGTCGAAAGGCGCGAACCCCGACGGCGAAGCGACTGTTCGAGTCGATCGCCTCGGGTGAGCACGTCACGTCAGCTGGTATACTCTTAAGCAGAGAAGAGACACCAAAGGCACAGCAGTGCGATCCGTTTTGGGCTCCAAGAGCCGTGAACCCAAGGAGCGGGCGCGTATTGACAGTCTGGTATTGCTGTCGGCGCCGTGTGCCGTTTACGCAGTCTGGTATTGCTGCGGGCACGTTGGATTTGCATCTGTCTGTCGCCGGCGGAGTTCTCCTGCGCTCCACATCCCACCGGAGGAAGATCCCCAGGAGTCTTTTAAGGTGGGGGTACCCCGCAGTCTAAGGAAAGCCACCCTCGGCTATTTCCACGACTCGCGGTTGGCCGGACATACGAGTGGCCGTAAGACTTTCTAAAAGTTGTGCCGCTCTGCTACCTGCCTAGGCATAAACGTGACGCTCTTCACTCCTCGTGTGACAATGCGTGCAGTCTCGTGCGGGCAAGCCCCCCGGGCTCATGCAGCCGCCCTCAAACCCTTTCGTTGCCCGCAGCAGCGACTTGGGAGGGGGGAGGCGGTCACACAACCGCAGGAAAACCGTAAGGCTGGCCGCAAGTCACGCCACCGGTAGAACCTGTGGAAACGCACTCAAGCAACCTTTCTCCCACTAACAGGTAGCTGGACTTTCTTCCATACCCTGACAGTGAATGGAGAATAAGCGCTAAGGTGCGGCGGCACACGTATGGAAGTGTAGAAGGCCCTCTTGGCCGAAAATACCCTCTGACGTGTTGTCCAAGCCATAACCTGGCAAGCGCCCCCTTTCCTTGGGCAGCACTGTCAGGCAGGCACCCTTTTTGGCAAGCCGGCTATGCCGGGGGCATTTCGGTTCACACCTGCATCGCCCGGTCGTCCCCCTGCGCCTGGCTCTACCTTGCCACCAGCCTATTGCTGAACCAGTTGGCCTGCTGCCTGCCTTCTGCCCTGCGGCCACCTCTATCCCAGCCTTACCCACCTGGCAGCTTGGGCAGCCGCCCTCGGCGGCTGGTCCGCCCACTCAAGCTTTGGCCCAGGCCTGAGCGTGGTCGCTCCGGCTTCCGTTCCTGGCTGCCTGCTGTTTCGGCCTGCCGTTCCTAGTCAGTCCCCAGTAAAAGAAAATGTGGGCAACGGTAACGCGTGTGGGTCCTAAGAGCGTTGGGACGACGAGCACAGAAACCGGGCTTTTTTTTTTAATGAAGATGAAAGTGACACAAGACGCAGTGGGGCGAAACTTGCCCAATGAACGTAAAGAATAAAAATTAAAAAAAATGAAATAAAATAAAATAAATAAATGAATCTAAACACACAGGTACAAGGCCAGGCGGCCCACACGGCCTAGGGCGTCCAAGGCACGGCCAAAGCGCACACAAGCGTCCAGAAGGCGCCACAGCAGTCAACAGGTTTGGCATCCGCAGGAGGCGACGTCACCAAAGCGGAGGAAGCTGTAGAGACCGTCTGAGCAAGGAATGTCACAGACGTTGTGTGGGCAGGGCACCCGGAACGGCCACACCGATCCGCTCGCCGAAAACGCGTGAAGGAGCGTTGCGAGGCTAGGCTGGCCGAGACCCAAGGGCCCCACCGGAATGGCCCCTGTGCCAGCCCCACCTCACAAGGCCCCGATGTGTAGGTGTAATGGTGAACAGGCCCTAGTATAAACTACGGCATATGCGGAAGCGCTTCGCTTAATGCGCGCACTGCACCAATTAGCAGCGCCCGGTTGCGTGGGCAGCAGAGGATGGTATAGTACCTCGCAGCACGGTAGTCGTCCTGGGGCTCAATCCGAGTGGTGTATGGAGCCGTGATGGTGCAAGCGTGCAGGACGTGGGACATGTCCAAGCAGTAAGAACCGCGAGGACATCTGGGTTCCCGCATGATGTTAAAACGGTCCCCGTCCCCGTCCCGTCCCCGTCCCAGCGACTTCCGGCGGTTGGCTGCCGCACGCAACTTGCAGCCACGCCTCGTACGTTCCCGGCTGCCAACCTCTCCAGTCCGGCGAACTTCAAGCGGGCTGGCTGCCCGCCCTTGTGCAGTCTTGCCCCCGTTCCTCCTGGGCTGTGGACCTTCTCCCGGCAGTGGGCTCTCCCCAGTGGTAGAACTTGTGGTGGAACTTTTGGTGGGACGTTCCGTGTGGCCATGGCCGACCTATGGACTTGTACCTTTGGGGAAGACGACACCATCCTTTTGGACATTGCCATGTTGGCCAGCCCCCTTGCGGCTGAGCTGACCTTGCCACTTGGCCTCGGACAGCCTCTTTCACAGGCTGGCCTCGGTCTTTAGGAGGGGGCAATGTGGGAATCTAGCGCGCCCTTCCCTTGGGCGCCTCATTCCCCAGCTAGCGCGCGTGTTGGCCCCGCGCGGCTCGAGCGCCGGGAACCGCTGTTAATCGGCAGACCACGGCGGCAGCGCCAAGCCTCTTTGTCTGGTGCGAGCCATGCGTCAGCTTCCCGGCACGCGGGCGCGCGTCCGGGCATGCCTCGACATGCTCACATGCTCACGCCACCAAGCTAGCTTACGACACTGCGCAACGCCTGTCTTCATTGGCCGCCAGTGACAACCCCCTTCCCCCTTGAGCTCGCTTCTGTCTCGCGCGGGCTTGCCCGCGGGAGATGCTCTCAGGCCTTGACGAGAGGTTGCGCGCTGCTGAGCAGGCGGCTTCTCGTTCGTGCGTTCGACTTCGGCCCTCGTGCGTGTGTCGTCGCGCCGTAGGCAAGCGTACTTGCTCGGTCTTGCGGAGTTCCCTATACGGCCTGCAAGCCCGTGAGTGTCGCACTGTGCTGCATCTTGGGTTAATAAACCCGTTGTTGTTGTTACCCTGCCTCGTGCGTAGTTTCTGCGCCGTGTCGGAGAAAACGACGAACCCGGCCGCAGCGTCGTCGCACGCAGCGGCAGTGGAGAACGTCGCGTCCCTACACGGTCGCGCTCGTAGGTAAGCCTAGTGCAAACCTAGCTCCACAAGCAAAAACATTTTAAGGCAGTAGAACACATGATAACAATTGAACAAACTGAAATGACAGCAAGAAAATTCAAAGCGTAACTAGAAATGCAAATCAAATACAACGTGAGACAGTCTGAGATCTTGAGTTGTACAGTTAAAAACAGGAAGATGCATAGTTACCAATGTCAGGATTTTCATTGTCACAAAATGCTTCACAAGGTAACGCGTTCTAATCATTGATGGTCCAAGGAAAGAACGAGTTCATGAAAATATTAGTACGTGCGAAGTAAGGTTCAAGAGTGTAAGTATGTGTATGTCGAGTTTGTCTTGAAATTCAATTTCTTATATAAGTTTCTGGACTATCGAAGATTTAGCGCACGAAAACACGAGGACACAGCGCTACTAACAACTGAGGTTTATTTCGCATGGAAACATAATATACCCAGGTACAAAAGGAAAGAGTGACACCCACGCACCACTACCGCAACAAGAACTTTATCTCTTTTTCGGATAACGATACACAAGGGCTGCTAACGCAATCTTCGCTCTTGTTAATTGCGAGCGCCTCTACAATTTCCCGTCATCTGATCTGCATGTTTCGTTATCACTTTCGTTCTATTAAAACTCGGCTTGCAACCAAAGCGCATGCAATGTGCGGCAAGATGACCGCTCGTTGCTAGCTTGCCGACATTACTGCAATGTTCTCGTAGGCGGTCCTTTAAACATCTGCCCGTTTGGCCGATGTACTCTTTTCCGCATGACAGGCTAATGCAATACACAACACCTTCCGCACACGGCACGAACTGTTCACGGTGTCTTTTACTGCAGACGATGCGCTCCTGGGTGGGGTTGTTAATACGCGCGCACAACCCTGAAAGTTTTACCGGGGCAGAGAACACAACGTCCACACCGACTCTTCTACCAATCTTTTTAAGATTGTGGCTTAGGCTGTGAAGATAAGGCACCACAACCATTTTGTTTCTGCGCGTCTGCGGAGCGGCATCAGGGTTTTCACGGGAGCACTTTCTTAACAAACTACCAGCCACCGCTGTGAGCAGCTGCATGGGGTAGCCGGCTGCACATTGTAGGCCAACTGTATTATTTCTTAGGGCGCTGTTTTTAATTTATGTCTCAAAAAACCGAGCTTGTTAGAGGCCGATGAGCATGTTTTATTAATGTGACTTGACCATGTTAGGCGGCTTGTAATTGTGACACCTAAATATTTATATTCGTCAACCTCAGTCAAAGGACAGTTGTTAAGAGAATACATATAATTAAAACACTCCGTTTAGCATAAAGAGCCAAACAGTTGCGCACCTGCGGAGCGAATGCAAGTTGCGCATCAGGCATCGTGCCACGGGTGCTGCTCGCATGCCCACTGAAGGAGTAGTACGACAGTAGGTTGCTTTTGAAGAGGCTGGGAAAAGGCGGCAATTCATTCGGTGATGACGTCCAAGAAGCGAAGAGGTGTCCGTCTAGCGTCACATCCAGGAAGGACGGAAACTTGGGCAGGTCGCACGTGTGGTTGACGAGTTCGTGGCGATTTTGGACGGCATCATGGTGGACGCCTCCGGTAGTGCAGATACGGCCGGGTGCAGAAGTTGAAAGAAGGATTAGTCAGCATCAGCACAATCTGCGGAGCGAAGAAAAGTTGCGCATGAGGCATCGTGCCACGGGTGCTGCTCGCATGCCCACTTTGGTGCTGTCTTGGTGGCTTCTAGAACACTGTAGTGGCCACTAAGGCGATACCGGCCTGTGAGGCCTCGTCCCCCAGATCGGCTTGTGTAGCGCGGCGTTACACTGTCACCGCACAAATGGTGTCTCGATGGTCCCTAGGGCTCCCCGCCCGCCGAAGCGGAAGATCTCCTGACAGCATCTTCGGTAATTGTTCCCCGGAGTTGTCGCGAACTTCCCCAAAACCAAAAGGGGGCAAAAGGCTTCGGTTTCGTGGAGGGGCAAATGGAATTAATACCGAAGATAAGATGCACCGTTTCGGTGCGCACTTCTACCGCCGCCTAGCGTGACGCGCGTGCTTTGGACTGTGCGCCCCACTGTGCTCTGGCCGGCGGTTTGCATCGTCTGCTCCACGATGAGCGCGTCAGTAGATGTGATTGTTAACGGGAAAAAATATACAGTTGTATGACAAAACCTCAACTAGATGAAATTCTATCGGGTAGGTAATTAAGACAGTACTCGCAATGCATGCAGCAGATAGGTAACGAGCAGACGACAACGTACGTGGCTTCTGTTGTGTTTTATTGTGACAAACAGACCCATCAAAAGCAAGTACACTGGCTACGTCCCTCATCAAGGCGTCGAGACGACAAGCTCTCGATCACTTCGCAGCGACTAGAATAGGGGGAAGTCAAATGTCGGACCTCGTGTGTGTGTGTGCAAAGAGAGAGAGCGGCTTGTCACGTGGCACTCCCTACAAAACACACACGCACAAGTTTGAGACGCCTGACTGTTTATGACGAACGCTAACACCTGCTCGAACCTGATGCTCGACAACACTTTCTCTTCTTTAGTTGCGGGGAAGTGTATAACTGATGTTGTCAAAAAAGTTGGCCACACGGTCGATGATATCATGGAGAGTGCTCTCCGCCATGCCAAACAGCACGGAAACGGCCCTAAGAGAAGCTTTATTCCCAGCAAACCTGCACAAGGTTACTCTGCTTAGCTGATTATTGTACGCAGATGCCGTAAAAAAATCTGTAGCAAAACAATTACCACAGGAACGACAAAACATGTTCTTCTGAAGTCTTTTACGGCCTACGTCCTCGCTCAGCTTTCGGGTAGAACTGAGAGCTCTCGTAGTCTGCTATAAGGCTATAGCATACGTCTTTTGGAACTCGGAAGTGTTTCCGGAACTGAAAGGAACCGAAGTACATCGCAATCAAAACGAATTCAGCGCTCTTAAGAAGTGCATATTTATATTTACTCACGTCGATGTCAGAGTAGAGCTTGACAATTTCCCCCACGAAATCGCGCACTTTCCGCGTTTCATCGCTGGGTCTGATAGCCAAGCTCAGCAAGATTTCATCTTCACTGTCATCATCAGACGAACTGGACAAAAAGACCGCCTTTAAAAACTCGAGGCGCGCTAGCTTTCTTGCTGTCGCCATACCTACCCAGTAAACCATGAATGTCCATTAGATATCCATAGAATGCTAGTCTCGGGATATTCAGTACATCTTCTGGATATCTACATTTCTCCACATGACATTTCACGGATGTACTATAGATCATCTAAAATGCACCCAGATCACGCTCTCAGTACGTTGTATGGATATTAAGGCTGGATGTTCTGTACATTTAAAAGATGTTTTTCCGAATAGGCAGCACACAAAAGGGCAACAAATATGCACACATAAAAGACGCAAACACAAGCGCTGACAGCGCTTGTGTTTGAGTCTTATGTGTGCGTATTTGTTGCCCTTTTGTGCGCTGCCTATTCGAAAATCATGGCTCACCAACTAGCCCATCAGTACATATTAAAAGATGTTCATTCCTTAAACTCGCATCCACATGACGTCTAGCGGCTTGTGAGGTGCACTAATTATGGCTCTCAAAAACGAACGCTCGACAGACTGTAGGCCACAATACTTTTCGCTCACTTGAGTGCTCGCTATATGTACTGTTGTAACCTGAAAGTAACTGTTGCGAATCACTATTTTGTAAATTTTAGTATTTATGATTTTGGAAGTAGGTGTAGGTGTCTCGGCATAAAAGAGCAGTTGTATTGTACTGGTTCTTGGATGTGGGCGCGAAAAGACAAGGACGAAGGGAGGAAGACACGTTTGTTGTCAGTAGCGCCAGTGTGTGTGTCTTCCTCCCTTCGTCCTTGTCTTTTCGCGCCCACATCCAAGAACCATGACAGACCAACAAGCCCGCATCGCTACCCTCGTGTATTGTACTGCCTTCTATGGAGAGCGCGCTGCATACCTCACATTGTTCCTTTTAGGTATATAACACATCTGATAACACATCAAATGTGCAATACTCTTCTCAGGCTATTGCAATGTTTTGTTACACACAATGAGTACGATGCATTGCCCTGAAAGATTACTGCACATACAATCATAAGAGTGTTTCAATACTGGCGAAATGACAAGAGAATGAAGTGAGTCGAAAGCAACAAGGCAGTATCACAAAAGTTTATATGAGCAAAGCAATGCTGTAAACCATAGGAGTACTCTCAACGTGTAAGAACACAGGCTAAATGTCTAGAGAACGCAGATACACTCAAAAGAAATGAGGCGGTGTGATAAAAGTGAACTGTGCACCAGCTGAAGACTAAAACCGAAACTGTCCACCAGCAGTCCCAACATAAGTCCAGAAAAGCAAACTGTCTGCCAGCACTCTCAACGTAAGTCCAGACAGGCTCCTCGGCCGAATGAGTGTGGTCTTGTGGGTCACAGGAGGGGCTACTTGATATGCTCAGTCCGATCGCTGTGTGCCTGGATTCAAGTAGAAAGGAAGGTAAAAAAAAATAAAGCCGGTACAGTAAAGGAATCGAGAGTTCATGAAACTGCTTGAACCAGAGAAACTTGTCGCATTGCTCTTTCTATTTTATGCCTTAAAATGGCTATCTTGCAAAACACATCAATGGAGCCCCAATTCTATGACTTTGAGAGGGCACCCAAAACTATCGTAAATTGAGAGGGCACCCAAATGACTATGACTTTGAGAGGGCACCCAAAACTATCGTAAAAGACTGACAGAGACTGTCGGTCTTTCCCCCAAAAAATGTGACATGAAGGCGCACTGCTTCAAGAAAAGTAGATTAAATTCTTTAAAAAAACATGACACCTAAGTAATTAACTGGAAGAGGTGAAAGTTAATTATTATCCAATGTAATATGTCTTTTCTCCAGGATAAAATGAGTCAGGGCATTAACTGCAGTGAAGAGTCAAGTACAAAGCTGAAACCTGCTACAAACGGCCTTCCATCAAGGGTGTCAAGTATGGTGTCATCATCATTAAATGGTGACGGAGAACATTTCTTGAAAGCTTGAGAACATTCATACTGGACACGACTAAGCATTGTGTGTGATGCATTAGTTCCCAATCAGGTGCAAACAATGAAGCGCTGCTTTTATTAAAACTGCTAACATGAAAGGAAAGGTGTGTTATGCACTAAATACGGCTACAAACGCTGTATTATATATATATATAGGACAGACGATTACTTTTAGGGCTCGTTTTCTCTGCGAGACTATATATATATATATATATATATATATATATATATATATATATATATATATATATATATATATATATATATATATATATATATATAGACTTCCAAATACTAGCTTTCACACAACCTCGATGAGGTCCGTGTAGATTGTTTAGGTAACAGCCTTTGAATAAGCATGCGATCAAGCAGTATTCAGGAGCGAATTAAGGAACTGGATCACTGACTGCAATGAACTGCAAGAGAATTTCCCCATTCTATGAAGGCAAACTGTACTTTTCCCATTTTCTAATTTTCAATATAGGAGCTAATCAGTTCACCTAGCCGGTATCGCTACCTTACAGGGGACCCGCAACACTTTTTGAGCATGGTCAGAAAGCGCTGCCAATAGGTAGTCGAGGCTCCCGAGAACACACAAGCCAAATATTATATCGCAGCACGAGCCCTGGATTGTACAATAAATTCTCAGTCACCTAAACATTGCTCCCTCTTCTCTCGACAAATGATGTGTTAGTCCACAAATCATAGCGTGTATGTGCACAGTTCCGCCATTGGCTGATTTGAGCATGGCGCTCATTCCAACTAAGCTTTGGCATGCTAGGGAAAGAGACAACAAGCAAGCGCAGACAGCTAAACAAATAAAAACAGAACTACAGCTGCGACATACCACGAAAAACAACGCTAACAAATGCACAGTACTACAAAAGGACAGGCTAAACAAAGCTTATCATGGCTACTCTGGCAGCTACAAACCATTACATCAAGGAAACGAAGCAGAAGTAATGATGTCGATATCACCGAGGCATGCACGGCGATACAGAACTGTGCGTTTGGGAAAACGCGACTGCGAAAATAAACAAAAACCTTTATTCACGCATTACACAACGGCCTTATTCACTAAAGGAAACCATAAGAGAACGTACTGTCGGCCGCAAAAGTTTGCGGGATCTGCAGCGCGTGGCGGAGCGACGAAAAACTGCATTACTGCGTCACCTACCGTGATGCGGCGGGTGTTGAGACTATCGGCCTCGGCGATTAGCGACGGCGCGTTTAGACAACGTGCCGTTGCCGGATCTAATCGCGGAGGCTTCGGCCAATAGCCTCAACACCCGTCGCATTACGGTAGGTGACGCAGCAATGCAGTTTTCCGTCGCTCGGCCACGCGCTGCACATCCCGCAAACTTTTGCGGCCGACAGTACCTTTGCTGGCCAATGGCCCACTGCCGGGGCGGACAGGGTTCTTGCTGTACGCGACACAGTACCCAACAGTGGTCTACGTCCACGCCAGACGACACGGTATGAACTATGGGTTTAGGAACACGCAACTGCGAAAAGAAACAAAAACCTCCATTCACGCATTACACAACGGCCTTATTCACTAAAGGAAAGCATAAGAGAGCGTAAGTAGTACGTACTGTACCTTTGCTGGCCAATGGCCCACTGCCGAGGCGACCGGAGTTCAGAAACTCTTCTACTGTTCTTGTTGCACGCGACACAGCCAGAGAACATCCACCACACAACACCCAACAGCGGTCAACGTAAGTGCACATACGTCAGATAAAAAGCGGCGGACAAACGTCGCTGCTGGCAGCGTTGGCCCTGGCAGGACCAAACCTCAAGACCCTACCACGACTGGTCCAAACAAACATGTACGCAATGTGCGTACATGTGCGAAAGGAAACGTGATGGCGATGGCGGTGATGGGGACGACGTCGACGCGTGTCACAACCATGGTCACAACTTAGGGAAAGATTATGTACAAATTCATGCTTTATATTGCCGCTCATTGTAATTTAGAAGTAACTGTAAGTTTTTACAAACGTAATGATTTTTTTGTACAAATCATGGCGGCCATGACGTATTTTGCGTTGCAAACGGAAGTAAGCATAGCCTTTGAGACTTAAAATGTAGGCTTCAAGATGTGGGCCGGGATCAACAAATATCACTCTCCCGTTAGAACGGGCGTCCGTGGATGGCCAGATAACATCACAAAAATAACACAAATAAAATGCACCGATGGTACAGTGTGCACAACTCATACCGTACCGACAGACACGGCGCCTTGCGGCGCAGAGCCGCAACCACGGTGCAGGGAGCATGGCCTCCGAGATTGGCAGGCGCGTGCACCGCCGGTTAGTGTCGGAGGCCACGCAGAAAAGAAAACCAAAAAGGGACGGGAAAAAAAAAGCGCGAGCCGCTTAGAGGTGGGGGAACACGCAGCGCGCGCCTTTGGCAGCGTTGAGGAGCAGACGACAGCGGTGTTTTCATCAGCAAACGCCCAATTTATTCCGTTCTTTTTCTTTCTCTTTTGTTGCATCCGTTTCTGCGAGCTAACGCGAGGAATCAATGCCAGACTTCAGTGGATGCGCCGATTTAGTGTCGTTGAAACATTCGTTGATTATTTCTAATCCCTTGAAGGTCGGTGTTTTGTGAAAAATAAGCACAAATGTGCACCGTCTGTCACTGACGTCCAAAATGCGTTCATCGTTCACACAGCGTACATGTGCATTGTACGTCCGTTACAATAAGCCTTTGCATATCTTTTAGACGTCCACATTGCGCAAAGCGAAAATTGGACATCTTTCAGACGCAAATAAGACATCTTCTTTCGTCCTAGATGTTTGGATTATACCGCTACGTACCATGGACATTCGTGGTTTACTGGGTACCGCTCCGCGTCGTCTGTTGGCCGTCTGCAACGCGCGCGGCACGCAATGAATTCTGGGATTGCCCCCACAGGGTACGCTCTCTGTTTACCGAAGATAGGGTGGCTAAAATGGGGAGGTGTGAAAAGCGAGCCGTGTTTCCCTTGCCCGAAGCCTTAAGGTGCTGCGTTGCGCGATCCCTCTGCTAGGTCGAGATATAGCGTGACAGTCGGAGGCGCTGCCTGCTCGCATGGGGGATGGGGGTGTTTTGGTGAAGCCATGAAGCCGCTTGCGACGGAAGCTTGTCAGCTTCGTTGGCGTGCACGTGCTTTTACGAGTTCCCTGTGTTAGTGTTCCTTGAGAGGAATGACGTGTACAAAAAAAGAAGAAACTCAGCGACCATCTTAACGGATTCGCGCAAACGCACGGAGACAAAGAAGATATACACAAGGACCCTGTTTTGTGCCAGGCACTGCGATTGGGTGTGCAGAACATGTGCAGAAAAAGTGTCACTTTCCCATACGCCGGCATGCAGACAGATTAGCAGCTTGGAAGCGGGCAATCCCAAAGGCTGACAGAGCGACACAGCGAGAATTCGGCCATCTGTGAAAAAACATTTTGACACAAGGTAAATGTACTGAACCCGTTCAAGTGCTGCAAAGGCTTTTTGCGTGCGTCTGTGACAAGCACGGGCAAGTGATAAATGAATTAATCTGAACGTTTTATTTTCTTCTTTTGTTTTATTTTATTTATTATACTTTCATCGACTATACAGAGCAACGCAGCGATGCTCACCTTGTGTATTTAGTCGCGGGCTACGCAGTTACAAAGCGCATTCTGCTATCGGGCTGCACACACTGCAAAAATGCGTGCATCGTGCTAATAGAAAGCACTGCATGACAGCTGCAAAGTCAGATAACTAGCAAATGGGATATTTGAGGGCTGCTGTATCCATCAAAGTTACTATACAACTTGACACAGATATATATGTAAATCAGGCTGACACTTGCGTTCAGCACAGTGCGGTTGCATTCAAAGATAGTAGGCAGCTTGTTGCAGCTCTGTAAGAAGCGTGTTACAGAAATTGGCTACGTCGAACATGTGAGGAATTGAGATATCAGTGGTCAAATTCTTTTGCATCACGATCGAGGGTTTATTTTCCTTTGAAGGGGCTCAACCAGGCATAAAGCGAGGACAAATTAAAAAAAAAAAGAAATTGAATACATGCGCATTACCTATAAGAGTATCCACCAGTGTATTGATCAGAAAATGATGCTAATTAAATTTTGTTGAAGCCATGGAACTAATTGCTGTATCAATTTCTATTCAACTTGGAGCATACTGGCTCCGTGACGGCGCGATCTCGCGTGTAATGCAAATTCAGCATTGAGTAAATGGCAAGGAACAAATGGACAAGGCAGTGCGCACTCTCGAGGTATATTTAGTAGTACGAGTAACTACAATGTATCAAAGGTTATCGCGTGATAATGTTAGAAAACGTCGTCAAAGATATAACGCTCCTGCAGGAAGAAGCTTTCTCTTTTACTCCTTAAAAAATGTGTAGGTAAATCTTATGACGATGAAGATAATTTTGCCTTCGTCAAACATGTAAACATTGGTTCATTCGAAATAACACTTCATCGAAGAATGGTTTCATTATGTAGGCTCGAATTATGCCTTGTTGTTGGCTGCCGAAAGCTTCCCACTAATGCCGTGATCGTTGAGTGAGATAAAGCTGTTTCACTGGCGAAAATCTAGCAACGACCGACACGAGTGCATGGTCGTTGGCAGGGGGCATTTCCCCCGCCTCCCTGAAGCCACACCAGCGTTCCCTCACTCCACCATACGCGATGCAGCACAGGTAGAGTGACCTAGAATAGGGGGAGTGTCCAAAGCGCCGCGCGCATACATGGGAGGAGCGAGGGCCTTTTGCGGTGAACTTCCGCGCCGCGGCGCTGCCGTGCCGGACTAGCGACCACATTTGGATTTAAGTGTATTTAATCCGCCGTGTGAACGATCTAGCCATGGTCAAAAAGACCGTAAAGTGTTCAGGGTGCGGAATGGGATGGAAAATAGAGGTTGGTACGGATGAGAAGACAGAGGGAGCTGACGCCAAGTGTAAGCAATGCGAGTTAGAGGCGAAAATGGAAATAATGATGGCTGCCCAGAATGAGCTCATGGTAAGAATCGCCGAGCTGGAAAATGCGTTGGCGACCGAGCGGGAAAAAACGATGGCTATGGGGGAAAGGCTTAAGTCAGCCGAGGAGGGGTTAGCAAAGGTAGCAAGCGACAGAGGGAACAGAGGGGCACCGACCCCTACAGTGGTAGACGCGAAGGGGGAAACAGGTTTGGAAAAGACAGGTGCAAGGGTCACAGGACCTAGCTTCCGCGAAGTAGTTTTGGGAAGGGGAGGGGACAATACAGCAGCAGTGGCACGCGCTAATAACCGAGGCAGTGGCCAGGTGCGGGAGAGTCCAGCAGAAAAGTCGGAACACGTGATAATCGCCGGGGACTCGAATTTAGTTAGATGCGCAGAAGCAGTCAAAGAAAGGGTGAGAGGCGACAAACGAGTTTTAATAGGGAAGTTCCCGGGACATGGGATGGGATCAGTGATGAGACAAGCTAGCGCAAAACTCGCAACTAAGGCTAATGGACGTAACCTCGTGATAATCGCGGGAGGTCTAAACGACGTCTTGAATGAAGAATCAGCCGAACTAGCGACCACATTAGCGAAAGGGGTAGATGACATGCGCGCCATTTCCCCTCAGGTGCAGATAGTGGTATGCACAATACCGGAGGTACCGGTGCGTGACGTCAACCTGCAAAGAGCGGTTGTCGACGCAAACAAAGAGATATGGCATATGAGTCGAAAGAAAGGCATCGAGGTAGTGGAAATAAACAGAGAGGTGCACAGGTGGGGTGGTTTTCAAAGAGACGGAATACACTTCGATAGGAGGCTTGGTCATGAGGTGGGTTGGCGACTTGCGGGACGCGCAGTAGCTTTTTTGGGGGGCACGCGGGCCCTTCGGTGCCCAGGGTAGCTTGTAATGAGGAAAACAACCAGGGGGACTCTTTGACAGGCAGTATAGCGAAAAACCAGAGAAAAGTTAAAAGAAGGGAGAAGGCGCGTGTTGCAATTAGTTACATTAACATGCAGGGTGGCAGAAAAAAGGAAAAATGGTTAGAGATTGAGGGACAGTTAAACAAGGAACAGATAGGTGTTTATGCGGTTACAGAAACACACCTTAGAGACTTGGAAGAGCCACCACATATTGACAATTATATTTGGGAAGGATGTAACAGGATCACATCAGAAAGGAGAGGTGGGGGTGTTGGAATGCTAATTCATAGCAGAACAAAATGGGATAGAGTGAAGCAGACGTGTTCAGAGCACCTTTGGGTTTCGGGCACAGTAGGTGGAAAGAAAACGTGGCTAGGTGTAGCATACTTGTGGACGGGGAATAACTGCAGAGAAAAGAATCTGGAGATAGTGAAATGCATAAGCACCGATATTAAAGAATTTGGTCATGATGCCGAAATAATCCTTCTAGGGGACATGAACGCTCACATTCGTGACCTTGACGGATATTCAGACACCAATGGCAAGTTATTGGTAGATCTCTGCGAGCAACATAGTCTTGAGATAGTTAACGTGGGGCCGAAGTGTGAGGGGCAGATCACGTGGGAAGTCGGAAACAGGCAATCGAGCATTGATTATTGTCTCATGACAGAAGGAATATATGACAAACTTAGAGAGATGAGAATAGACGAGGAAGGCATTAACAGCTTGGGTAGTGATCATAAACGCATAATATTACAAATGGGATATAAAACTGAAAATAAGAACATAGAATCAAAATTTGGCAGCTTGTATCTAAATGACAAACAAATAACGAATGTAGCCGCAAGAGTCGAAGAAAAAGTAGACGAACTGCCAGGCAAAGACTGGAAGTATAGTGAGCTGCTACATATAATCACAAAAGAAATGGAAAAAGAGAAGAAAACTATTTGTTGGAAAGGAAAGAGAAAGCCAAAAAGTTGGTGGAACAAAGAAATCCGGGAGGCGATCGAGAAGCGACGTGAGGCATCGCGGGAGCACAGAAAGGCAAAAAAAAGAGAAGCGGCCACAGGACGAAGTCAACCAAATATGGGAAATATATTTAGAGCAAAAATCCATCGTGCAGAAATTAGTCGAGGCAAAAATTAAAGGTGAAAGTGAACGCTGGATGACAGAGATTCGCGAAAAGAAGAAGGCCGCGCCTAGGATATTTTGGAGCCACCTAAAAGCGCTAGGTAGGAAGTCTGTCACAATGCAACAACGTTTGGTAGATGAAGGAGGAAATCAATTGGAAGGACATAAAGCGCTAGGTTACATCCGAAAGATAACAGCCGATTCGTTTAAAAAGGTCACCCAGGGGATTCCCCCGGTAGGTAATAGTACGCAAAGGAGTGCAACTGACGAAGGTGTAGTACTAGAGAATTTCAATTGGAAGAAGGCCGAAGGAAAAATTCCTAAGCGCACTACTCCGGGCTTAGATGGGGTTCCCGTCAGCCTCATTAACGAACTCGGACATAACACTAAAGAAGCACTGCTGAAAGCCGTAGAAAAGTGCTTACAGGAGCGGGAAATACCAGACAGTTGGCGAAAAAGTAGAATGAACTTAATCTATAAAGGCAGGGGAGAAAAGGATAACATTCGCTCGTATAGACCGCTAACCATTACATCGGTGCTATACAGGTTGGCGATGCAGGCAGTAAAATTAAAATAGAAGCGTGGGTAGAACAAAATGATATTTTGGGAGAACTTCAGAATGGATTTCGAATCGACAGGCGGTTAGACGATAATCTGTTTGTTCTTACCCAGTGTATAGAAATATCGAAAATAGAAAAGAGGCCCTTATACATAGCTTATCTAGATATCACCGGAGCGTATGACAACGTTAATCAGGAAATTTTGTGGGATATATTGAAAGAAGTGGGCATAGGGGACGACTGTATACAGCTTTTGAGGGAAATGTACCGAGAAAATACAGTTTGTATAGAATGGGAAGGAATAAGTAGTAAGGACAGCGTTGAAATTAGCAAGGGGCTGAGACAGGGATGTCCTTTGTCCCCGCTGTTATTCATGCTGTACATGGTGAGGATGGAAAAAGCGCTAGAAGGTAGCAACATTGGATTTAATTTGTCACACAAACAGGTCGGCACGATGGTTGAGCAGAAGCTTCCAGGTCTATTTTATGCTGATGATATTGTCTTATTTGCGGACAGTCAAGATGATATACAGCGACTGGCAGATATATGCGGAAGGGAATGTGAGGCTCTAGGACTAGGATTTAGTGCAACCAATGTGGATTGATGGTATTCAATGATCACGAAGACCATGCGGTCTTCATACAGGGCCAAAAAATACCGAGGGTAAGCGAGTACAAGTACCTCGGAGTATGGGTAAATGAGGGGGATAGATATATGGAGGTACAAGAGAAAGCAGTGGTAGCAAAGGGAAAGAGGAATGCTGCAATTATGAAGCACAGAGCTTTATGGGGATACAATAGGTACGAGGTGCTTTGAGGGCTGTGGAAGGGTGTGATGGTCCCGGGGCTTACATTTGGGAACTCAGTGGTTTGCATGAAGTCAGAGGTACAATCAGGATTGGATGTAAATCAAAGGACGGTGGGCCGCCTCGCGTTGGGCGCTCACGGGAAGACGACAATTGAGGCTGTAAAGGGTGATATGGGATGGACAGGCTTTGAAGTGAGGGAAGCTCAGAGCAAAATGAGATTCGAAGAGAGGCTGAGGAAAATGAAGAAGAGTAGATGGGCAGACAAGGTTTTCAGGTATTTGTATAGAAAAAGCGTTGACACGCAGTGGAGAAAGAGAACTAGGAGGCTCACCAGTAAATATACGGCTAGCAGTGCGGGCGATATGGCAACAAGGAGCATTAAGCGGAAGGTCAGAGAGGCGGAGAGGACTTATTGGATGACAGCGATGGGAAAGAAGCCGGCTCTGAGTAACTACCGAAAGGGAAAAAACGAAATAAGGAGGGAAATGTTTTATGATAATTCAAGGGGAAGCGCTTTACTGTTTGAAGCAAGGTCGGGCTGCCTTAGAACGCGAAGCTATAAAGCGAGATTCAGTAACGAAGACGAACACTGTACATGCTGCGGGGGAACTAGGGAAACGATGGAACATGTACTGATTGAATGTGGCGATATTCACCCAGGTATACGTGTGGGCACGAGTCTACAGGAAGCCTTGGGTTTTAGGGACAACAATGGAAAGCTGAACACGTCCGCGATAGAAATAAGTAAGAGACGGTTAGAGTATTGGTGGCAGAAGAGTAGAGATAAAGTACAAAAATAAATAATGGGGGGGGGGAATAAGGTCATTCTGCCTTAAGAGGCAGAGAGATAGACCGTGAATTTATAAATATTTTTGGTATAATAAGATAGATTTAATCAATGTAGACAAGGTATTAGGCCAGCATGAAACAAGGAAGTTTTTCCTTTTTCTTCGAGCATGGTGGCAGACATGTCACCGCCCCGTTATAAAGGGGACGCTCATAGCATCCATCCATCCGATACATTCGCTCGTATAGACCACTAACCATTACATCGGTACTATACAGGTTGGCGATGCAAGCAGTAAAAATGAAAATAGAAAAGTGGGCAGAACACAACGATATTTTGGGACAACTCCAGAATGAATTTCGAGTCGACAGGCGGTTAGACGATAACCTGTTTGTTCTCACTCAGTGTATAGAAATATCTAAAATAGAAAATAGGCCCTTGTACATGGCTTTTCTAGACATCATTGGGGCGTACGACAACGTTAATCGGGAAATTTTGTGGGATATATTGAAAGGAATGGGCATAGGCGACGACTGTATACAGCTTTTGAGGGAGATATACCGAGAAAATACAGTTTGCATAGAATGGGAAGGAATGAGTAGCAAAGAGAACGTTGAGATTAGCAAGGGGCTGAGACAGGGATGTCCTTTGTCCCCGCTGTTATTCATGCTGTACATGGTGAATATGGAAAAAGCACTAGAAGGTAGCAACTTTGGTTTTAATCTGTCACACAAACAGGGCGGCGTGATGATTGAGCAGAAGCTTCCAGGATTATTTTATGCTGACGATATTGTCTTATTTGCTGACAGTCGAGAGGATATACAGCAGCTGGCGGATATATGCGGAAGGGAAGGGGAAGCTCTAGGACTAGGATTTAGTGTAACAAAATGTGGATTGATGGTATTCAATGACCCTTGTGATCAGGCGGTGTCAATACACGGCCAAGAAATACCGAGGGTGGGCGAATACAAGTACCTCGGAGTATGGATAAATGAGGGTGACAGGTACATGGAGGTACAGGAAAAAGCCTCAGCAGCAAAAGGAAAGAGGAATGCTGCAATAATGAAGCACAGAGCATTGTGGGGATACAATAGGTACGAGGTGCTTCGAGGTCTGTGGAAAGGTGTAATGGTTCCGGGGCTTACTTTTGGGAACTCAGTGGTGTGCATGAGGGCAGAGGTGCAATCGGGAATGGATATAAATCAAAGGACTGTGGGACGCCTCGCGTTGGGTGCTCACGGGAAGACGACAAATGAGGCTGCAAAGGGCGATATGGGATGGGCAGGTTTTGAGGCGAGGGAGGCTCAGAGCAAAATAAGGTTCGAAGAAAGGCTAAGGAATATGAAGGAGAGTAGATGGACAGAGACGGTGTTCCGTTATTTGTATAGGAAGAGCGTGGACACACAGTGGAGAAAAAGAACTAGGAGGCTCACTAGTAAATATACGGCTGGTAGTGTAAGCAGTATGTCAACAAAGAGCGTTAAGCGAAAAGTCAGAGAGGCGGAGAGAATTTACTGGATGGCAGCTATGGAGAAAAAACCGGCTTTGAGTAACTACCGAAAGGGCAAAAATGAAATAAGGAGGGAGGCATTTTACGACAATTCAATGGGAAGCGCTTTACTGTTTGAAGCGAGATCGGTTTGCCTTAGAACGGGTAGTTATAAAGCGAGATTCAGTAAAGAAGAAGAACAATGCACGTGCTGCGGGGAAGATCAGGAAACGGCGGAGCATGTTCTGATTGAATGTGGAGACATCCACCCAGGTGTACGTTTGGGCACGAGCCTACATGACCCCTTGGGTTTTAGAGACAATGGAAAGCTGAACACACCCGCGATTGAAATAAGTAAGAGACGGTTAGGGTATTGGTGGCAGAAAACTAGAGAGAAAGGACAAAAATAAATAATGGGAAAAAAATAAGGACATTCTGCCGTAAAGGGCACAGAACGGAGCTGAAAACTTAAGGTTTTTTTTTTCTTCTGGAGTAAAATAGTTTTAATTAAAGTAAAGACACTAGGCCAACGCTAAAAAGAAAAAAGAGTAAAGGTTTTTTCTTTTTTTTCGAGCCTGGTGGCACACTTGTCACCGCCCCGTTATAAAGGGGACGCTCATAGCATCCATCCATCCGTGGGCTTTCTCCGCGGCGGAAGCCGAGTCAAAGCGGCGACGTTGCTACGAGCGTGATCTT
>NC_051179.1:201878203-201945657 GCF_013339695.2 Rhipicephalus sanguineus
TGGATATCGTAGAGACTGCCGGCAGAAGAATGGTAGGCTTTTGTCGCTGGTTCGTTTATTTCTTCATAGTCACTTATAGTGTAGCGCGGCTCGAAGTGTTGGTTGCAACAGCAGAGCAATCAGTGAGCAGCTAGGTGCAAAATCCGATTTGTCGCCTTCTTTGGGGGCCGGCAGGCTCCAAAAACAGGGAATATCTCGGCGCAATTTTGACACGCCTGCATATTCACTCGTGCACCATGGCGCGTAGCAGGCGTTGAGACATCGATTAAAGCTCAGTAATGCATTAAACGCGCTCAAAACGCGCAATTACACGCTTTCGCAGGCTGCGACGCGCGCGCGCCAAATGCAGACGCTCTCCACAGCTTCAGTACAAAGTGACTACAGCGCCGCCGCTACGATCGCCCGTCGGAGCATCACCCGAGATACGGCGCGGCCGCTTCGTTCGTTCCACTGCCCCCTTCTAGTACACTGTAGTTGAGCAGAAGCTTCCAGGTCTATTTTATGCTGATGATATTGTCTTATTTGCGGACAGTCAAGATGATATACAGCGACTGGCAGATATATGCGGAAGGGAGTGTGAGGCTCTAGGACTAGGATTTAGTGCAACAAAATGTGGATTGATGGTATTCAATGATCACGGAGACCATACAGTATTAATACAGGGCCAAAAAATACCGAGGGTAAGCGAGTACAAGTACCTCGGAGTATGGGTAAATGAGGGGGATAGATATATGGAGGTACAAGAGAAAGCATCGGTAGCAAAGGGAAAGAGGAATGCTGCAATTATGAAGCACAGAGCTTTATGGGGATACAATAGGTACGAGGTGCTTCGAGGGCTGTGGAAGGGTGCGATGGTTCCGGGGCTTACATTTGGGAACTCAGTGGTGTGCATGAAGTCAGAGGTGCAATCAGGAATGGATGTAAATCAAAGGACGGTGGGCCCGCCTCGCGTTGGGCGCTCACGGGAAGACGACAAATGAGGCGGTAAAGGGTGATATGGGATGGACAGGCTTTGAAGTGAGGGAAGCGCAGAGCAAAATGAGATTCGAAGAGAGGCTGAGGAAAATGAAGGAGAGTAGATGGGCAGAGAAGGTTTTTCAGGTATTTGTATAGAAAAGCGTTGACCACGCAGTGGAGAAAAAGAACTAGGAGGCTCACCAGTAAATATACGGCTGGCAGTGCGGGCGATATGGCAACAAGGAGCATTAAGCGGAAGGTCAGAGAGGCGGAGAGGACTTATTGGATGACAGCGATGGAAAAGAAGCCGGCTCTGAGTAACTACCGAAAAGGAAAAAACGAAATAAGGAGGGAAAGGTTTTATGATAATTCAAGGGGAAGCGCTTTACTGTTTGAAGCAAGGTCGGGCTGCCTTAGAACGCGTAGTTATAAAGCGAGATTTAGTAACGAAGAAGAACAATGTACATGCTGCGGGGGAACTAAGGAAACGATGGAACATGTACTGATTGAATGTGGCGATATTCACCCAGGTATACGTGTGGGCACGAGTCTACATGAAGCCTTGGGTTTTAGGGACAACAATGGAAAGCTGAACACGTCCGCGATAGAAATAAGTAAGAGACGGTTAGAGTATTGGTGGCAGAAAAGTAGAGATAAAGAACAAAATAAATATGGGGGAAAAATAAGGTCATTCTGCCTTAAGAGGCAGAGAGATGGACCGTGAATTTATATTTTTTGGTATAATAACATAGATTTAATCAATGTAGATAAGGTACTAGGCCAACATGAAACAAGGAAGCTTTTTTTTTTGTTTTCTTCGAGCCTGGTGGCAGACATGTCACCGCCCCGTTTTAAAGGGGACGCTCATAGCATCCATCCATCCATCCGGACCATTTCCCCTCAGGTGCTGGCCATTTCCCCTCAGGTGCAGATAGTGGTATGCACAATACCGGAGGTACCGGTGCGTGACGGCAACCTGCAAAGAGCGGTTGTCGACGCAAACAGAGAGATATGGCAGATGAGTAGAGAGAAAGGCATTGAGGTAGTGGAAATAAACAGAGAGGTGCACAGGTGGGGTGGTTTTCGAAGAGACGGAATACACTTCGATAGGAGGCTTGGCCATGAGGTGGGTTGGCGTCTTGCAGGACGCGCAGTAGCTTTTTTGGGGGGCACGCGGGCCCTTCGGTGCCCATGGTAGCTTGTAATGAGGAAAACAACCAGGGGGACTCTTTGACAGGTAGTATAGCGAAAAAAACAGAGAAAAGGTAAAAGAAGGGAGAAGGCGCGTGGTTGCAATTAGTTACATTAACATGCAGGGTGGCAGAAAAAAGGCAAAATGGTTAGAGATTGAGGGACAGGTAAACAAGGAACAGATAGGTGTTTATGCGGTTACAGAAACACACCTTAGAGACTTGGAAGAGAGCACCACATATTGAAAATTATGTTTGGGAAGGATGTAACAGGATCACATCAGAAAGGAGAGGTGGGGGGGGTTGAATGCTAATTCATAGCAGAACAAAATGGGAGAGAGTGAAACAAACGTGTTCAGAGCACATGTGGGTTTCGGGCACAGTAGGTGGAAAGAAAACGTGGCTAGGTGTAGCTTACTTGTGGACAGGCAATAACTGCAGAGAAAAGAATCTGGAGATAGTGAAATGCATAAGCACCGATATTAAAGAATTTGGTCATGATGCCGAGATAATCCTTCTAGGGGACATGAACGCTCACATTCATGACCTTGACGGATATTCAGACACCAATGGCAAGTTATTGCTAGATCTCTGCGAGCAACATAGTCTTGAGATAGTTAACGTGGGGCCTAAGTGTGAGGGGCAGATCACGTGGGAAGTCAGAAACAGGCAATCGAGCATTGATTACTGTCTCATGACAGAAGGAATATATGACAAACTTAGAGAGATGAGAATAGACGAAGAAGGCATTAACAGCTTGGGTAGTGATCATAAACGCATAATATTACAAATGGGATATAAAACTGAAAATAAGAACATAGAATCAAAGTTTGGCAGCTCGTATCTAAATGACAAACAAATAACAAATATAGCCGCAAGAGTCGAGGAAAAAGTAGACGAACTACCAGGCAAAGACTGGAAGTATAGTGAGCTGCTACATGTAATCACGAAAGAAATGGAAATAGAGAAGAAAACCATTTGTTGGAAAGGAAAGAAAAAGCCAAAAAGTTGGTGGAACAAAGAAATCCGGGAAGCGATCGAGATGCGACGTCAGGCATCACGGGAGCACAGACAGGCAAAAAAGGAGAAGCGGCCACAGGATGAAGTCAACCAAATATGGGAAATATATTTAGAGCAAAAATCCATTGTGCAGAAATTAGTCGAGGCAAAAATTAAAGGTGAAAGTGAACGCTGGATGACAGAGATACGCGAAAAGAAGAAGGCCGCGCCTAGGATTTTTTTGGAGCCACCTAAAAGCGCTGGGTAGGAAGTCTGTCACAATGCAACAACATATGGTAGATGAAGGAGGAAATAAATTGGAGGATATGAAGCGCTAGGTTACATCCGAAAGATAACAGCCGATTCGTTTAAAAAGGTCCCCCAGGGGATCCCCCCGGTGAGTAAAAATACGCAAAGGAGTGCACCGAAGAAGATGTAGTACTAGAGAATTTCAATTGGAAGAAGGCCGAAGGAAAAATTCCTAAGCGCACTACTCCGGGCTTAGATGGGGTTCCCGTCAGCCTCATTAACGAACTCGGACATAACACTAAAGAAGCACTGCTGAAAGCCGTAGAAAAGTGCTTACAGGAGAGGGAAATACCAGACAGTTGGAGAAAAAGTAGAATGAACTTAATCTATAAAGGCAAGGGAGAAAAGGATAACATTCGCTCGTATAGACCGCCTAACAATTACATCGGTGCTATACAGGTTGGCGATGCAGGCAGTAAAATTAAAAATAGAAGCGTGGGTAGAACAAAATGATATTTTGGGAGAACTTCAGAATGGATTTCGAATCGACAGGCGGTTAGACGATAATCTGTTTGTTCTTACCCAGTGTATAGAAATATCTAAAATAGAAAACAGGCCCTTATACGTAGCTTATCTAGATATCACCGGGGCGTATGACAACGTTAATCAGGAAATTTTGTGGGATATATTGAAGGAAGTGGGCATAGGTGACGACTGTGTACAGCTTTTGAGGGAAATATACCGAGGAAATACAGTTTGTATAGAATGGGAAGGAATAAGTAGCAAGGACAGCGTTGAAATTAGCAAGGGGCTGAGACAGGGATGCCCTTTGTCCCCGCTGTTATTCATGCTGTACATGGCGAGAATGGAAAAAGCGCTAGAAGGTAGCAACATTGGATTTAATTTGTCACACAAACAGGTCGGAGCGATGGTTGAGCAGAAGCTTCCAGGTCTATTTTATGCTGATGATATTGTCTTATTTGCGGACAGTCAAGATGATATACAGCGACTGGCAGATATATGCGGAAGGGAGTGTGAGGCTCTAGGACTAGGATTTAGTGCAACAAAATGTGGATTGATGGTATTCAATGATCACGGAGACCATACGGTATTAATACAGGGCCAAAAAATACCGAGGGTAAGCGAGTACAAGTACCTCGGAGTATGGGTAAATGAGGGGGATAGATATATGGAGGTACAAGAGAAAGCATCGGTAGCAAAGGGAAAGAGGAATGCTGCAATTATGAAGCACAGAGCTTTATGGGGATACAATAGGTACGAGGTGGTTCGAGGGCTGTGGAAGGGTGTGATGGTTCCGGGGCTTACATTTGGGAACTCAGTGGTGTGCATGAAGTCAGAGGTGCAATCAGGAATGGATGTAAATCAAAGGACGGTGGGCCGCCTCGCGTTGGGCGCTCACGGGAAGACGACAAATGAGGCGGTAAAGGGTGATATGGGATGGACAGGCTTTGAAGTGAGGGAAGCGCAGAGCAAAATGAGATTCGAAGAGAGGCTGAGGAAAATGAAGGAGAGTAGATGGGCAGAGAAGGTTTTCAGGTATTTGTATAGAAAAAGCGTTGACACGCAGTGGAGAAAAAGAACTAGGAGGCTCACCAGTAAATATACGGCTGGCAGTGCGGGCGATATGGCAACAAGGAGCATTAAGCGGAAGGTCAGAGAGGCGGAGAGGACTTATTGGATGACAGCGATGGAAAAGAAGCCGGCTCTGAGTAACTACCGAAAAGGAAAAAACGAAATAAGGAGGGAAAGGTTTTATGATAATTCAAGGGGAAGCGCTTTACTGTTTGAAGCAAGGTCGGGCTGCCTTAGAACGCGTAGTTATAAAGCGAGATTTAGTAACGAAGAAGAACAATGTACATGCTGCGGGGGAACTAAGGAAACGATGGAACATGTACTGATTGAATGTGGCGATATTCACCCAGGTATACGTGTGGGCACGAGTCTACATGAAGCCTTGGGTTTTAGGGACAACAATGGAAAGCTGAACACGTCCGCGATAGAAATAAGTAAGAGACGGTTAGAGTATTGGTGGCAGAAAAGTAGAGATAAGATTAAAAATAAATAATGGGGAAAATAAGGTCATTCTGCCTTAAGAGGCAGAGAGATGGACCGTGAATTTATATTTTTTGGTATAACATAGATTTAATCAATGTAGATAAGGTATTTGGCCAACATGAAACAAGGAAGCTTTTTTTTTTTTTTTCTTCGAGCCTGGTGGCAGACATGTCACCGCCCCGTTTTAAAGGGGTCATGAAGCACCCCTTGGGCTGATTGAAAAAACACATCCTGCGGAAAGCTGACACGGCTATGAACTGCTCTGCCAAATATTACAGTCGTGCGCGCCGCGTAATGGCCACAAGCGGAGCGCGAAGTTGCCGTTTCCCCAGGCACCCTCTTTTCAAACAGAGGCCGGTTCTCACTCTCGTCGGTGGGCGGGGCGTCTGTCCGCTGTACGTAGCAAGAGACATAGCATGCTTATTGGCCGACAGCCGACGTAAATTGAGAGCGGCGTTCGGATCAGATGCGCTTCTTGCCGCGGGGTGCCGGCGCCGCGCTCCTCAGTACACGGTAGCCGCACTCGCGCAAGCGAATCACAGCGGGAGAGCGATCGCGTTTCATGACGCGCGCTGGCGTAACTTCTTTCCCCCATGCCATCCCTCCCTGTCTAGCTTCCAGTGCGCTCGCCGGCACGAGAAAAGAGAGAAAGCGCCGGGAGCGTGCGCCAAACCCCCGTAACTCCGCTGATTCTTGACGGATTCGAGAAATTTTTGCGGCAATCGATTCGGGAGGCAGTACACTCCGATACTGAGGCCATTAGATCATTACTTGGAAAAGTGGTTCATGACCCCTTTAAAGGGGACGCTCATAGCATCCATCCATCCATCCGGACTTGGTCGGGATTGTAAAAGCGCTAACCCGACAGCGCCGACAGGCTGACACGATGTTCTCTGCTGACACGGGCACATTTGATCGCTGCATCAAGGTCGGCTGCATGGTTTAATCGTTTAATCGCGATTTGGCTAACCTCAGAGCCAAACTCGATCCGTGTCGGCCCTGATTGCGATCAAGTGTCCGTAGTGTGAAAGCAAGCTTGACGGCTCGCAGAAGTTCGAGCCATCGTGGTGACCGCTGTTATGACGGTGGATACGCAGGTCGTTGAAGGCGCACGTAATATTTCCAAGGTTATTGTCGTGATCGACTTGAACATAAGCCTCCTGTGTTCCCGAAGAATCTGACCTGGAAACTGGACTCGCTTGAGCGCTGGCCAGACGTCAGCTGAGTTCAATAACGAACTGTCACCGCATCCTGGATACGTTGGCTGTCGATCGCGATCAAAAGTGTCCGTGCGACACCGGTATTATGGCACGGTGTGAAAGCAAGCTCGACGGCAAGCAGAAGTTCGAGCCATCGTGGTGTCGGCTGTTTGACGGTGGCAGTGATACCTTTCTCTATGGTGATACAATGATACACGGTTTGTTGCTTTTGTTCTGCAACATTGCTCGATTTATTATTCGTGCGCCTGCGACGCGCGAGTAAACATTGGATACGACATACGGCCAGCCCACGGGCCACCAAGTAGCTGTTTGGTACTGGAACGACGGCCAACGTAATAATCCAGGATGCGGTCGACATTGGACGCGTCCTCATTAAAGTATTAACACTCACCCAGCCAACTCGTTCAGCAATTTTAATTCCAGAGTTCGTTACTGAACTCAGCCGACGTCTGGCCAGCGCTCAAGCGAGTCCAGTTTCCAGGTCAGATTCTTCGGGAACACAGGAGGCTTACGTTCAAGTCGATCACGACAATAACCTTGGAAATATTACGTGCGCCTTCAACGACCTGCGTATCCACCGTCATAACAGCGGTCACCACGATGGCTCGAACTTCTGCGAGCCGTCAAGCTTTTGATCGCGATCAGGGCCGACACGGATTGAGTTTGGCTCTGAGGTTAGCCAAATCGCGATTAAAGGTCTCTGCACAGCGTTGTTCCTACCCGCGCAAAAAGAAAAAAAAAAAGACTTTTGAAAACATGCAGCCGCTCCTGGCCGCTCTACGCGAAAAAGAAGAAAAAAAGAAACGGAAGTGACGTCAGGAAACGAACAACAACAAAAAGAAAAGTGACTCCGCCCCCGTACCTCAGTGCACCTCCGAAAAGGGAGACCCCGGCGGAGGAGTTACGGAACTGAAAAAGTATCTATAAACGTTGGTCCGGTCTGAACGCAACGCGCGCTGCGCCTGCCGAGACGGAATGATGAAGTTCTTGTTCGCCTATTCAGTGTCTCACACCCATTATGGGGGATCGGCCTTAAATGAAAATTAGGAAATTGGGAATATAACTTACAAATTAAAGATGAAATTTAAGTACGCCTTTTGGCAGATCAAAACTGACGAAATTGCGCGCATGTTGGCATACGCGTGGCTAGCACGCTTTTCACGCTGCCCGCCACCGACGCTATACGAGCCAGTTTTTTAGTGCTGACGCACAGCGTGTAGTTCTCGTGTGACCTTGACAAAACCAGAGATCCGATACAAAATGAAGCTGGACCGGTCATCTTCGAGCAGATATCACTTCTTGAAGCTGGTCGCGCTTGAAGTCGTATGAAGCACGACCTGCTTTTACGATTAATATTCCTACTGAATGGTTGGCTGGAATGTTCCAACCTTACTCTGTCTCTGGCAATTACTCTATTCTATATAGACTGTATGCAGGTAATTGTTCATTTATTTGCAATTTGCTTATGGCTTGAAGACCAAGCATGAGGAGAAAAAAAACTGTGTTTGTATGCTATTTTATTGCTGGCACAAAATGGTATTTATTGTTTAATAATAAAAACTCTTTTCATAATACCGCTTTTCTGCCATTTTAGCTTGAATTCTGGCTCCTTTTCGAATCTACCCAACGGCAACCCTGAGCACGGCGCACACGCACGCTGTGGTCGGCGGGCATGGCTGGCAGTCGCATATACAAGTTGGGCTCCATCTTCACGAGGTGCGAGTAAACCCTTGCGACTGATGTTAGAGGAAAGAGGCTATTGTTTGACTTGCAGCCAAGTTTATAATGATCCCACCTCATGCGCAAGGGTAACTTTTATCTTCTTTCAGAAGCGTGAAAACGATGGGGCGTCCCGTGAGGTTCCACACGCACTTCACGAGATGCCAAACCAATAGCCTAAGTAATGCATTCATTCAGCTCCCAAAGGGTCCATGTGTGTTTCATTAGCTGAGCTTTCGACAGAACTAAGACCGGGCATTCACGAAAATTGGAGCATGTCGCGCGCATTGCACTGGTATCATTTTGCACTCGGAAAAGTGGCAATGACACAGAAGAGTCCGCAGTTCTGTCGGTGAGCGAGCGTCAGTCCTCACCATCGGTTGTAGGTCGGCAAATAATCACGTCAGACGTTGTTTTCGTGCCAACACCGTGCTTGCTAACAGGGTTCTGTTGTAGCACATTTCTTGCTTCGTTATCGGCTTGTGTCGATTAAGTGCATGCTGTGAGACACATTTGAGTCTTTTGCTGTGCCCACACTCCCTTGTTTGAACCACGCCAATGCACTGTGGTACTCCCAGAGGGCTTTGATCTCCCAGCTGTTAAGAGGGAGGGGACACTTTCCCGATGGCCATTCATGCATCAACTTTTGATAGTTTGTGTGACGAGGTTAGTTTGTCGTAACTATGCCAAGAGGCCACTATTCTGTCAGAGTATATGAGCATTTACCCCTTTTCAACTGCTTATGGAAGTTGCATTGCTTTCCTGATGTGTGTCGTTTGGTTTGAGTGAAGGTGGCACACTATTGGGCTGGGAGGCTTACTTGTATAGCTCCACTTTTTTATAACTCACTGCCAGATTGAGAGAAGCCAGTGAAGGTGCTCTGTGCAGGGTGGAGGGCCTGTTGAAGGCTGGTGGCATGATGCCTTCAGAAGAACCACGCTGGCTGGATGTGTACCGTGCCTTGCCGCCGATCGAGGAGCCCAGCTTCTACAGGACGGCCAGGGGCGATGTGCGACCAGTCTTCTACCCGGAGGATGTGGCCCGCATGTGAGGCCCACATATGCACACTGTCCTACATAAGAGTAATTTATTTCTGCCTCAAGAAATGCAGTGACAAGGGAGCTGCGGTAAAAGCCGTCGTAGACAGCTTGACTGAGCCACAGCCCCTGAATACAAGGCGACAGCGAAAGGCAGTTCAAAAGAAAATCTTCACACACATACGACTTCATGTAAAAAAAAAAAGAATGCTGCATAGCAAAACCGACAAGAAATGAAAACAGAGTGCTATCTACACTTTGTACTACAGCGTAAATTGCTTCCTCAAATAACAATAAATATATTATTAACACATTCCTAAGACCATCATGTGTCAAATAAGTGTGCAAATAAATATACACATACAAACGAGGCAGAAACATCCTATTTGAATTTGACCAAACCTAAAATACCGTATTTTCCGGTGTATAAGACGCACCCCCTACTTTTTACGACTTTTCGCGGGAAAAAATGATATATAAGACGCACCTTTGTATAAGAGGCATCTATTTTTAACTCTGTCAACATGTACCCACGCAGAGTACATTCACTGCGAAATACGTAGTCACGCACGGCACTGAGTATCTGTAAGCAGCAGTTTTAGTAAGGCGCAGAAAACCACTATTTATTCCACTGGATTGGAAGCCACATCCTCCGGCGCACTGTCAAAAGTTCTTCCACCTTGGTTGGCAGCATGGCTGGGTTGCCGTCGTCAGCTTCTGAGTGACTTTTACGCAGCGTTGGAAGCACCTTGAAGCACATCGTTGGCGTTGCCTCTAATATGGTGGTTACTGTACTGACCGTACCTCTATGGCATTACGAGACTTGGCGGGAACACATAAACAACGAACGCGCCGCACGGTTACCACCGACACACGGTCTACACATATGCATACAAAATGTAAATGGCGACCGGAAGCTGCGACTACTGCCAGACTGCAGTGACGTCTCACACGGAAACTGATGATGATAATAACGAAGTGGTACTTTCGCTTGTGTAACTGATATTGTGGGCGCTACAACATTACAAGTGAACCATTGTGGTGCTCTGTTTTATTTATTGCCTCAGTTCCGTGGGTTTAATGCTTCGTTTAAGAACAAACAATTCAAACAATACAATGGGGCACGATACGGTGGTGGCTTTTATTGCGGCCGTAATCTCCGGGGTCGCCGCACTGCTTAAAGGAGTACTGACATGAATTTTAAAATTTTTGTGGTTGTTGCTCTAAATGAAAGCACGGGTGTTGAGAACCCTAAAAAGAGTGTCGTGGTGCCTGGGGATGCATTGCATATATTTTTAATACCGCTTCTTTCAACCAGCAGTTTCGGTTTCGAGAGGGTGGCTTCATAGTGACGTGTCAAGTCGGCCCGTGACGTCACAGGCAGACTGCGACCCACGAAATATGCACCTGCTGTCGTTTGCTGTCAGTCGAACGTGGTTCATGATGAGTGAACTGTTGTCCAGTGCCTCCGACAGCGATTTCTGTGATTTAGGCTGCATGCAGAACCCAGATTTCGCAAACCAAGTGAGCTGACTTGAAATGTCATAGGGCTCTCCATGCGGTGAAGCTGCCTTGCAGATGCTGGGAGATGAAAACTTTAAAATCAAACTTAAATATTTATACGTGTTTCCCGGATGCGGTGTGGGGAGAGCGTTAACACTACATGCCAAGGAAACCAAAAATGTCTGTTTTGCTGCACTTCAAAATCGTGTCAGTACTCCTTTAACAGCAAGTAGCTGACATCTAAGATCACAGCCGCTTCATTGTTATAACAAACTTAGATATATTTTTACGAATGCTTTCGCGCTTAATTCATCGTACTCATGAATTAAATATAAACGAATTGGTGTCGCACAATCGCATGACTTTTTGCGTATATAAGACGCACCGTTGTATAAGACGCACCAGCAAAAATATAGGAAAAAAGGTGTTTCTTATATACCGGAAAATACGGTATATTTGGGGGTACACCCTTATACATGGAGCAAAGTTCTATATAGGTGCAGGTAAACAGGTTAAAGTTTGCAGATGTTTAGAAGGGAGGGAAGTGTATGTATGCGTGCTGTTGGCACTAACCTGTTTCCAGGTTGCCTAAAAGGGTAACTCATTCTTTTTTCTTCAAGTTGGAGAGATGTTAGATGTCATTTGTATTACATTTTGTTTCTATTTTAAAACAAACGCTTAGCCTGTATTGATGTAAATGGAAGATTTTGATTATACCAGTGTCAAGAAATAACTCTTTGCTTTGTAGGACGCCTCGTTGATGTGCTTTTACCCTTTCACTGTCGGGTGTTTCAAGCCATAACGTGGCCCCAGTGTCGGCTTGGTTTCGGGAATACCAGGGAAGTTTGAAACGCGAAGCAATGGCGCATTGTGAAGTCAGGAGGACAGACAGGGGTGGAAAGGGGATACAATGACGTCGTTTGCTGTTCATAGCAACAAGTGAGCGAAAGCAGTGATCGTGTCATGTTTCCGTCTAGTGGCGAGCGCCCCTGGACTGAGAACAAAAAAAGAAACCTGCGGCAGAACAATCCCTGTAATTGCACGCGCTGCATGGTTGCTCCACACGTGAGAGTAGTGCGCGCAGAGCGGCCATGCCCCTCAGCAAAGAAGGGTGGGCGTAGTCGCTCCGTACTCTTCAATACATGTACCAATGCTGTGAGGAGCAAAAATAAGTGCTTCTAGATAGATTCGAGTGATGGTGCAACCAGTAAAATCACGCAAAATGGGGCAGTTTCGCGCTTCGGTGCACATTTTTTGATGCATAATGGAGAACGTATTGGTAAGTCAGCGACACTGTGCCTGGGGGGGGGGGGGCACGCCATTGACAGTGAAAGGGTTAAAATAGCTACTTGTTTAGCTGCAGCCACCTACAGCGGTTGAAGCAGATATGTGCCTCAGCATGTGCTAGCTTACACATTGCTTGCTCTCACCATTTTTGTGTACAGACTGCTTCATCCAGGTCAACGCGTGCTCTGCACGACAGACGGCCAGGAGCAGATTTACGTTATGACCCTTTCTTTGTCTTAAATTATTGCGATACTTTTCTGGCCAGCTCCTAGGAGGTCAGAAATTAACTGGGGACAGTCGTGTGATTCAATTGTCAGGGGGTCATTAGCTACAGTGTGGTGTAAACCCAGCAGTCCTATATTTAGGACACTGCAAATAAGGTGTGAGGGGGTGATATGAGTGAAATTTTGCAGCCGTAGTGACTGATGTAAAAAGTAGTGATGAAAATTGCACTGACCCCGCAGGGGCATCTGCGAAAGCAGGCGCTTGGTGAGCGGCATCACCACAAACCCGAGCCAACGGGGGGGTTTCGACCCCTCCCACGCCCCGCCATGCATGGCTTTGCCGTGTACGGGGAAAATGTAATCCTGGTGGTTGTGTCGATGCCGGGTGTTTGGACCCTTAA
This sequence comes from Rhipicephalus sanguineus, assembly GCF_013339695.2. Taxonomy (NCBI): domain Eukaryota; kingdom Metazoa; phylum Arthropoda; class Arachnida; order Ixodida; family Ixodidae; genus Rhipicephalus; species Rhipicephalus sanguineus. The sequence continues at coordinate 201,891,066 of NC_051179.1, forward strand.
GGCCCCCTGACAGAGGCAACACACCCCTTTGGCCCCGGCTTCACGTAGACGGCACCCCTGGGCTGACCCACCCAGGGGAAATGGGCGGTCGCCTTTTCCTATCCCCCTCTCTGATATTTTTCTTTCCTATTTCTTTTCCTCTCTGTCCTGTCTCCTACTCCCTTAAGTTACTTCCCAATTTTCTTAGGCAGCCTGGGTCAACTATGTGTAAGTAGCCAACCTTGGTCTATGCGCATTGGGTTATTGTAGCGGTGTACGGCTGGAGTCTGCGCATTTTCCCGTATCGCGAATCTTGTAGTGTCCTCTTGTTGGGCTCCATGGTGGGTGGCAGCCATCACTGCTGAATCACATTCCGCTATCATGCATAGAGCTTCTAAATGAGCTTCAAAGCGCTTATGCACCGAAGAACTGACCTTTCTCAGCCGACCCATAGAAGTATTCCCCCACTATCGTGTGGTACATAGGTGAGAAGTCTGACAAAACAGCTAGAACCGTGTCCTCTTTTGTAGTATCCAGATCACTGACAGCCACCTTAAGTGCTGGCTATAAGGTTACAAAAATGGCCAGTGGAGACCTCCTTCTTGAATTCCATGACAAGGTGCCGTTTGATAAACTAAAGAAACCTCGTAATTTTCGGCGCCATTCCTGTCACTGTAACGCCCCATAGATCCATGAACTCCACACGTGTGATTGTATCAGATACATACCTCCTTGACCTTACTGTGACTGTACTACTCTAAGGGTGGAAGGATCAGAATGTGAAGTGAATTGTAATCAGGAGAAACAATCAGGAAATCCCCACCAAACACTTGGTACTGACCTTTGCCACAAGCGAATTACCACAAAGTATAGAAACTCGCTACGCTACACAAAGACACCTATCAGACCATATATCCTGAACCCGTGCAGATGTTTCCTATGCCAAAGATTTGGCCGTGGCTCTCAGAGCTGCCGTGGTCAACCTACCTGTGCAAAATGTGGTGTCCAAGGCCATGCCTCAGACATCTGTAATGAAACGCCACACTGTATGAACTGCGATGGCGCCCACGCTGCATACTCATGTTCTTGTCCAAATTGGAAGAAGGAAAAAAATATCATTGAAGGTTCGAGAAAACATTTCCTTTAAACAGGCATGAAGAAGGTGTTTAACGGTCCAACCGATGCTGATACGGCGTGTCAGCGTCGCATCGGCCACTGTCCTGGCCCATGCAAAGTGAGCCATCGACTGTGGCAGCTGCCCCCGTGGTGGCAGCAGTTAAGTCGGCTCCACCTACCAAGCCATACGACCATGCCTGGCCAGGTGAGGTCGGAAAAATGAACCAGCAGCTCGCATATGTGGGCGTCCAGTGCCTCACACGAGGCAATAGACACAACTTCGGTACCCCTGGTACCGAACGAGCAGCGTAGCTCCTTGGAGTGCGCTAAGAAAACTACAACGCCGATAACGGGGCCTGACGACGGCCCTGCTACTTAAGTTCTAACTTTCTGCTTAAGCAAGAGCCACTTCCTTTTCGTACACACGGCACTACTTCACTTCCAATATGGAAGCACAAATTATACAATGGAACGTCAGAAGACTCCTTAGAAACATCAAGAATGTCCAAGAACTTTTACACATACATTCACCAAAAGTGCTGTGTGTACAAGAAAGAGACTTAAAATCCAAATACACCAGCTTTCTACGCAGTTACATTATTTTCCGAAAGGGCCGGGACGATGCCATGGCGTCATCCGGTGGTGTAGCAGTTGTAATTAGTCAAGGAATAGCATGTACACACTTACCACACCAAACGTCCCTTGAGGCAGTGGCTGTTCGAGCGGTTCTTTTTAATAAACTGGTCACCATTTGCTCTCTCTACATACCTCCACACTACCGCCTGCAAAAACATGAATTCCAGTCCTTAATAGATGAACTTCCAGAACCTTAGCTGCTCCTTGGGGACTTTAATGCACATAGCGATCTGTGGGGTGACTTTCGCTCCGTTGCGCGAGGTCGTCTAATTGAACAGTTCCTTCTCTGTTCCGGCGCATGTCTCTTGAATAAAGAAGAGCCAACATATTATAGCCTCGCTAACAATACCTACTCGTCCATAGATCTCAGCATTCATGACATCTCCGTCACTTCTACCCCTACTCAAATACTCAAATGGAAAGTCATTAATAATCCTTACAGAAGTGACCACTTTCCTATAGTTCTGAGCACACCGGTAGTGAATGAATGTTTTCCGCAGGTTCTCAAATGGCGGATTGAGAAAATCGATTGGGAACAGTTTCGTAAAGTTGCTCTCCTGAAGGGACACTAAAAACAAACAATGAATCAGCCTAGATCGATAAATTCTAATGTCGTTAATTTAGCCATCATAGGTTTATTAATAGAGGAGAAAATCAAGTTCAAAGTTTCATTCTTAAATTTCGTGCCGAAATCTCCCCGCATGACGTCACAGATTTCAAAGTTTACTTATGTTATTTTGGCGCCATTGGCTCAACAAAATTACCCCAAACTTCGTATGTTAAGTCTATGGCCCCTTCAGAAGACAATGTACTTCATTTTTACCGATTAGGAACTACGTAGTCCCTAGTAGGTGCCGTCAAAACGTGACGTCACGGCGAATAGTGCAGAAACTTCAAGGTGGGTTCGCCACCCACATTTTGTTTTTGCACGTTTTCTCGCTCACTAAGTGTCTTCTCGCAGCAAGCATGGTGTATTTGGCATCGTGAAAGAGTACTTTACTAATATGAGAAAAATAGTTGTGCTCTTCAGTGTTGGACTCACATGTGTGGTTTAAGCATAGATGCCGCCGTACGGTACTTGACAGCTTTTCTCACTGATGCTGCAACTAAGTGTATCCCACAAACAACTGGACTGCCTGGCAAACGACGCTTCCCATGGTGGAACACTGAGTGTCAAAATGCATGCAAAAAGCAAAACAAGGCATGGAGGTTGCTTCGGGACTCACCGACAGCCTTTTAAGAACATAAAGTCTCAAGGCAGAAGAACACGCCGACAGGCTAGAAGGGAGAGCTGGCAGAAGTTTTTATCTGGCTAACTCATATACACATGAGGCTAAAGTCTGGAACATGGTTAGTAGAGTAGCAGGACGACAAGCATATTCACTCCCTCTTGTAAACACACAAGGCGACAGCTTGGAAGACCAGGTGAACTTCCTCGGTGCACACTTTGAACAGGTGTCCAGCTCGTCCCACCATACTGAACCTTTCCAATGATACAAAACAAGAATCGAAAAACAAAAACTAGAGTGTAAATCCACAAAACACGAAGCATACAATGAACCTTTCTGCCTGGCTGAGCTACAGGGATCGCTAAACTGCTGCAATAAATCCGCCCCAGGCTCTGACCTGGTAGTATATGAAATGTTGAAACACCTGCCCTCTGAAACTCGGAAAACCCTCCTTTCCGTGTATAATGCTGTTTGGTTTTTCGGCAGGATCCCCTCTGCCTGGACAGAAGCTGTCATTACAGTAAAAGCTCGTTAATTCGGATTTCTAGGGACCGCAAAAAATGTCCGAATTAACCGAATGTCCGAATTATCGAATGTCCGAAATAAACACAATAAATGCACGAGCTTTTTCAACATACCTTTACTTAGCAAAGTAATCGCGGATGCTTGTCTGTTTTCGAGCAGATATTCGCGCAGACACAATTTTTCTGAGCCCTTCAAGGTGCTCAGCAGCTCGCATGATGTCTGCAGTGTGCGCAAAAGTTTCACCCGTCATCCACGCTTTTCGTTTGGCACGGTAATCCACGGGAAGATTGTTGATGTTCTTAAAGCAGCGTGGCTTATTTTGCTTTTGTCCCTGAGCAATTCTTTCTTTCTGTGTTCCTCGACATGGAAAAGGCCTATCATGGTGCTTTGGCATACTTCGAGACCTCTGACATTTGTGTTATTTCACGCCAAACGTCCCAGCCATTTTTTCGACCATCTCAAATGTAATCGAAAAAAATTGTGCTGATTTCTTGCATTGAAAACAGTTAATTGCTAGAATATGCTGGAGAGAAAAAAAATCTTTTGTCACGTGGGAGCTTTTCACAGAATGTTGTCTGTGTGACGTTTGTTCGAAAATTAATTTTGAGAGAGGTCATGTTTCAATGCCAAATTTGGTTCACTTATTAAGAAAAAGCGTCTGTGTACGATGTTCAAATCTCATTTATATTACTGCAATTTTTCTTCTATGTATGCCTCCACAAATTTTGTCACAATGTTCTATGTTTGCATTTTTTCCCTTGTAATGCTGCACTATGCATGCTTATCCCAGTGATTAATACTTACTCTACGGAAGGCGATAAAAGTATTTTCAGACCACTGAAGGCCCCATAGTTTTCATTCCGGGTTCATTTCTGCGGGGGGGAGTAATCTCTAGCGCCATCATCATCGCCCTTCATCATCATCATATTCTAGTCACCGTGCCGTGCCTCTCGCGTAGCTCGTGCCTAGAGCTCAAGGCACGAGCCAGTTAAGAACGTGCTCACGCTCCTGGCGGTCTGTACGCCGCAGCTCCGTTTATCTTCTCAATAAAGTGGCGAGAGAACGGTACGGCCATATAGGCTCCCCAAGCATCGCTTAGTGGCGCTGCTGCTCTTGACATGCAGCGCCATCTCTGGCATAAAAATACAAACTGGGTTCCAGCGACGCGTGTTTTCCCTTCTCTCCACTGTGCTGCCGCTTGCTTCCGTGCACGTGCAGAGCTCTCGCGGTGGATTTGCGGCATCTCACAATGTACCGCTTGTAGTGCAGCTTCAAAAGGATCTTCAAGCTTGACTGCCACTTCCGAAAAGTGAACTTGATAAAATGAGAAAGGCTCGTCCATCACATTTACGGTGCAGAGCAGACGATCAATGACAACGATGCCCTACTCAAAGCGAAATGCATTTCCCAAGTCGCGATTACACAGTTAGGACGTATACCTTGAGGTAAGTCTCGTTCTGTCATGTTAAAGATGCATAATGGTCCACATGCATTCCGAAATGAAGCCGTGCACGCTATGGATATTCTGCGGTGCGGACTACGAATCATATGATTGTTGTTTTGATATGGCATGCTTAACAGTAGCAGCCGTGCACTTTCGTGAACAAACGTTTGCGGCGTGCGAAAAAAAGAAATTATATGGCCATGGCACTGTTTCCTGAGAAGGTTAGAGTCAAGTCCTCCGTGCCGCTGGAGAATCACCCGCCGATTAAGACGCGAGGCAGCTAGCTGAGCTTTAACCACTGTGAAGCAAGATGAACTGCTCGCCTCGTTTTTTCGGCTCTCGTGTCATGCTTGCAGTCTCTTTTTATGATATCAACTTGACAGGCGTATAAAACCTGTTGCGTGAACGCGGCTAGAAAATCGCACAAAGTCAGAAGGTGGTTACTTCAAGGTTGCAATTGCAAAGCATGTATTAAGTGCTAGTTATATTTAGCGGCTTAAATATCACCCTAATGAAGTGCCAAAAACAAAGCAGATCTGCAGAACGATGTCAAAGCTTGCTGAAAATGCACAGATGTCCGTTCCGGCCTGATAAAGCAGCCTGCCCGACGCGTGAATTGCAGGCGCCGAACTTCTGACAATGTGCCGAGTTCAGTTGAATTCAACCAACTGCGCAATGCTTGGTATAACGCGAGTGTGAACGTTCAACAACGACGGGTAGGTCTTACGAACATGGGGAATCAAAACACAATGTTGTTTCACCTACAACCGTAACTGGACTTTCACAATGCTAGAAGACAGCGAGTAACCATTATTGTAGTCGCTGCGTGCATGCGCCGAGTTACGTACTGATTCATGTAGTTGAAACGAATGAAAGCAGTGAACTCAGACAGCCAAAATAGAAGGTGAGACAGTGCTGTCAGCTATCCACGCTTGCCGCGTGTGACATGCCCGAGAACCAATAGTTTCACACGTGAATCACGTGCCTTGGTGTTGTCTGCACTGTTGTGGCAGGCCATGACACAGCAATACTTCGGACCTCGCTTGCGCTTCCGCGGGGTTGCTTCTGCCAACGTGGAAATGCAGCTTCGCACTGCAAGCCTCTCGGTTCAGCGCGCCAAGCTGTCGACACGGCGCCCCAGTTCCCCGCACCGACTGAGAACGCACGCGCGTGCATGTTCCTGCTGCTGACAAACAAGCTGAGCCGGCCGTGCATGCACCAAGTTGCACCAGAGCTTCTCTCCAGAGACGCAGCGCGGCGCTCTCGTCGCGCCGCAAACTTGAGCTTGGGTTCTCTACTGGCTACCTTCACGCCGTCACGTCTCTCATAACCTCTCTCGCTACAGTAGCTTCTATCGGCGCAGCGATGGCACACTCACACACTCACGGAACGTCGGGCCGCACGACGACGCTGTCACCGAAGGTCCTGGCGTGCGTCGGGACAGAGGCCCGGCACTGGGGTGGTCTGGAACATCGCCCAGCACAGTAGCGGCCCAGAACACGGCTCAGCCGCACCGGAACACGCCGACGCTGGTTGCACCCAGGCCCCAGGGCACGAGCACACTCGGGACGGGAATGTGGGTCCCTCCCAGGTGACTCGGGCTAGAGCTATGGCTGACTGTTCAGCGCAAGAGCCGCTCATCGGCGTCTTCTTCATTGTCACACCGCTATATACACGGGCACTTGGCGGCACTCTTCAAACACGCTAAATTCCCATCACATTTCCCCCCAATTTCAAGAAGTCAAGGAGGAACACAAAAGGCGACGTAGCACCGCACGACATAGGCGATGCAGGTCACGTGCAGCACAAAGGCGATGTATGTCATTCGTCGAGGATCACGCCATTAGTCCAAGTTCTTCATGTTCTTGCACAAGCACTTCTCCGAGACTTCTCGGCGAGGTGTACATTGATGACACAAATCGTTCGTGCAAGTCTGAGGCCTTTGTGTAATGGAGTGCGTCCGACTAGGTGGTGTGGAACTCTTTGCTCGCTGGCACGTATCACACAACCTGATAAATCGTCTGGTGTCGGACTGCACTCCGGGCCAGTAAAGCTGAGTGACGACTCAATTGACCGTTTGTGTTTCTCCCTGGTGACCGGCGTGGCTCCCTTCATGAGGTAACTTCATTGCATTCTTTCTAAGGTCTTTTGGCTCAACCAACTGGTTGAAAGTTTCATCACACGATGCTCTGTACTTTTGGTAGAGAAGGTCATCATGGAAATAATATTCGTTTTCGTGGCTGTCCGCTATCGCCATCTTGCCGACGGTTTCGATGCAGTGCCTCAGAGATTCGTCATTCTTCTGTAAGTTCTTCAATTTGCGTTGTGGGAATCAAGCGCGCCCTCCCCTTTGGCGCCTCGTTCTCCAGCTAGCATTTGTGCTGGCTTCGCGCGGCTCGAGCGCCGGGAACCGCCGTTAACCAGCGACATGGCTACCGTGGCTAAGCCGCCAGGTCTTTTTGCTCGGTGCGAGCCATGCGTTGGTCTTCCCCACACGAGTCACGCGTCCGAACATGCCCCAACAATGCTCACGCCACCGAGCTAGCTTATGTCACTGCGCAACGCCTGTCCTCATTGGCTGCCAGTGACAACCCCCTTCCCCCATGAGCTCGCTTCTGTCTGACGCGGGCTTGCCCGCGTCAGATGCTCTCAGGCCAGCACGAGAGGTTGACGCGCTGCTCTAGCAGGTGACTTCTCGTTCATGTGCTCGATTGCTGCCCTTTGTGTGATAGTCGTAGCGCCGCTGGCAGGCGTACTCGATCGGTCTTGCGGAGTTCCCTTTACGGCCTGCAAGCCCGTGACTGTCGTACTGTGCTGCATCTTGGGTTAATAAACCCGTGTTGTTTGTTGACATCCTGCCTCGAGTGCCTTTTCTTCACCGTGCCGGAGATTCGAGGAACCCGGCCGTAGCATCTTTGTTCACTGCGGCAGTGGAGAACGCCGCGTCCCTTGCCGGTCGCCTCGTAGGGTGAACGTCATGCAAAACCTATCTCCATAAGTGTTGATCGCTCTCTGTGATCGCGGGTGGTAGCCCCGGCAGTGTTGGCAGTGATCATGTGTCTGTTCCCTTTGTAAAACTGATGAACGTCGCACCGGACATGTCAGGATTCTTTGTCTGGCTTGAGGAGGCTACGTTTTCAGCCTCAGTCGTCACCTTTCCCTGTATGTTCTGTTGAGCCAGTTGCAATGTAGTGACATCCTCATGGTGGAAAAAATTGTCCTAGTGCTCTGATCTTTGACGACCACGAACTGGCTAGGTCATCAGGTGGCCGGGCTCCTTCAGTGTTTCCCATCACCACGTCATACAGCCGTCTCGCATGCATATAACTCGCATGAGGCCTGTAAAGAACGGTGTGTCTAGAAATACCACAGCTCCCCATAGGTCTAGCAGCAGTGCTGGGCAGTATCGAAGATACATGTATCGCGATACGTCTTGCAAGACGTGTATCAGTATCTGTATCACCGATACGTTCAAGAATGTATCGCGTATCTTAAGATACAAGATACTGCGATCGCAACACCGCGGTGCGAATCAATAAACGTTGGTTGAACTCCGCTTCTCAAGCTGACATAGGCGTGCGCACATGGGGGCGAGGGGGGGGTGGCCGCGCCCCCTAATCACCTAAGAGGGGGGGCGCAAAATCTGCCCCATAGATTGACTTAGTAGGGTGGGTGGGGGCGGTGCAATAAACCTTCGCCCCCCCCCCCCCTGATGGGGAACCCTGCGCACGCCTATGCAAGCTGATACTGCTCCCACTAAGCCACCCGATTAAAACTAAAGACAATTTTATCTTTCCGCCAGAGTTTTCCAGCGAGGGAAGGTGATGAGCTCTGAGCGTCCCTATTGAGGGAGCAGAGTCATGTGGTGGCGCTCGCGTTTTCTCTACAAATGCGCGAACGTCTACACCCAGACGACATTTTGTTTTCACGGTTTCTTTTTTTTTTTAGTTGTGTCAGTGCTATGGCACTTGGCTCTTAGTCACTATTCTGTGCCGCGTACTCTCTTTTCTCTTGCGTTGTTGTGCGTCACAGACGCAATGTTGCCAATAATTGTGGGAAGCCAGGAGGGCGTTTGCAGACAATCTTTAAAATTCATTTGCAAACAATCTGCGCATGTCTCAAGCTTGTGATTTGGAATAAATGACGGAAACGTGCAAAGGAACGTACCCAGCGAATTTCATTGAGATCCATCGACCTCGAAAAATCGCCGGAGTTGGCCTTTAAGGACCTTCGCCCCTAAAAAGACGACGCTTGTTGGCTGTTATCGGAGAGCTCACTCGCTCTGATCCCGAGCTTCAAAGATGCTATATTTAGGACTCCGTGAAGAATAGAATAAATTTCCAGGCTAGAGCTAGCGTAACTAACGGGCCCATTCACAGCAAGTGAAAGCTTTTTTCTTTCTTTTTTCACGACCAGGGCACTGCTGAAACAAGTTTTAGGCAGTCGGCCGATATTTTTGGGGGCTGCAGCTCGCAATCACAAGCCACACCACGTGGATGTTTGCTACAAAGCCGGATTACAAAACTTTTCAGAGCCAAGGCATAGCGGCGACCAAAATTCGCGACACCAGCACGGGTCCCATTTGCTCGATTCGGCGCGCGATGTCGGAAAACAGTAACGTTTCCACCATAATCGGAGGTGCCGTAATTCAGGCTGTTGCCGTGCTTTCATGCGATCTGAGCCCTCAGCTATATTGCTTTTTTTTTGCGATAGCAATTATATAGACACTCCGACGCGAATTTTTTGCCTTCGCCATGATCTTCCTTATCAAGTCCAAATCGCGATTACATCACCCCGCGCGTCGTATGCTCCATGCGCGAGTGAAAGCGCGCGAGCGCTGCCGACGAACGGGGCTTAAGCAGAGATTAAACGAGCCGACCGTCTCGTTCGCGCGATGGGCACATGGAGATAGGAGCCGGCGGGTTGGGGAGGGGGGGGGGGGCTGCGTGAGTTCGACAGGAAGTGCGTACTTTGTTCCAGCGAGCGTGGTCGCGTGCGCCGCGGTATCTTTAGTGGGGATCAGCAGATGGCTCATACCTTTGTAGGTGTTGTGCTCTAATTGCAAAACTTCCGTTGAAGCCATAGCAGTGGCGGATCCAAAGGGAGGGGGGGGGGGCGTGGCGGCGATCGCCCCCCCCCCCCACCTTAAGCCAGCCCCCGCCCCCTCCCTTCAGTGCCTGTCGTCCACCTCCTTTGTCAGGCTGCATGTTGAGTTTGCCCCCTTTGTCAGGTTGCTTCGCCTGCCACTGCCCAAAAGGGGTAAAGAGAATCTTGTGCCTGCTCTCTACCTCTCTCATCGCTCTACCTTTTCCTGCTTCCCTATGCACATTTAGAACGAAGGCTTCTTAGGCACCGCCATAATCCCCTCTGGGCAGTTGTAAATATGCGTGACCCACCAAAATGCACTGCTGAGCGGGGGCTTCAGCCTTTGTACCCCCCCCTCCCATTAGGTACTTGAATCCGCCCCTGAGCCATACATAGGGCACTTCTCTTAGCGCAGCGGCCTCGTTTCCTGAAGGAGCGAGCTGCTAGCTTCTGTTCATATAAAATTCCTCTTTGTTGCTATCGGATTTACTATTTTACTCTCGCGGTGGAACTGCGACTTTTTTTCTATCGTGGGATGGTTTTCGATGTTTTGCGTTCGTGGAGAGCAAATGGTTCGGCTGGGAAACAAGGTAGCAAAGCAGAACAAGTGCAATTCCACAGCGCATTAAACCCGCATTTGTTTCGTATTTACATGTGACACTTTGGCAAGGCATCAAAGGCTCAACACCTCAAGCTGCACCTCAGGCTCAACAAAATTGATTTTTTTTTTCACACAAAAAATAAAAAAAGATTTTTCATGTTGCCATATCAGTCCAGCATTCTTGTGCCATTTTCAGTTTAAGATTAATCCTTCACTAACTATGCCTTGCATGAAAGTCGAATTTCAGTTTAACGAAGTTTCGATATAACGAAGTGAGTTGCCGCTTTTACCAACTTTGCTGTATTGAGGTTTATTTGTTCCATGTACTATTCAAATGGGATTAAGTCGGTTTAATTTTCTAACTTGCGTATTAGAGAGTGACATCACCGAGCGATATGGTCTCTACCCATCTTGACATAAAACAAAGTTCTGCTTCACTCAGGGAATTCTAGCAAAAACACTCAGGGAAAACCTGGAAAACTCAGGGAATTTAGAAAAGTCAACTCGGTAGACACCCTGTTTTAGCATGGCCAGAAAACGCTGCCGATTTGTATTCAATGCTCCCGAGAACGTGCGAGCCAAACATTATAGTGGGCCTGGATTTGACAATTAATTCTCAAAGTCAGCCAGAAATTGTTCCCTCTTCTCTCGACAAATGACGCCATAAATCCAAATGTCTGCCCCATAAACCCGAAGTCCAAGACCATTGGCTGATTTGAGCATCGTGAGCTGCTTAGTTACCGCAGCTGCCACGGGATGCCGCCACATGCCTGTGCTCGCGAGCACACTGAAAGTAAGCTGCATGTTCAAAGAAAGAAAGAAAAAATAAAGTGCTCTAGGTCATGACGCGCGCTGTTGAACAGATGCATCTTTTTGGCCCCTTGTCCTCCCTGCCCAGCTCTCGCTGGTACGAAACGATAGTGCTTGAAACGTGCGACAAATCGTTATTACTCCGCTCGTCCTTGATGGATTCTAAAAATTTTTCTGGAAGTAGATTCGTGAGGCAATAAGCACTTTTAATGAATTATTACTTAGAAAAGTGTTGCAGGGCTCTTTTAGAAATCTTAGTTGATGGTTTTCACTGTGTCCATTTCTCTTCTTTCTGGTGTTACTGACCTTTTCACGCACCGCCGCTCGAAGGTTCTCAATGTGTCGCAAATTGGGCAACGTGCTGGCATCGTGGTTGTGTTTTACACTGTGGGAAAGCCATTCAAGCTTTGTAAGGTCGTGAATGCTCCAACTGCCAATCAACTTGGATGCTTTGTGGTACACAAAATGTTGCTTCGTGCCCTGTGCCACTATTGTGGTATACCTTATTCCATTGTCGTGCGGGGAGAAATACCTAGGGCAAACAGGAAGATGTTTCAACGATAGTTTCAGAGAGCATTGCAGCAACGTGCGCTACGAGTAAGACTGGTTGCCAAGCGAGTTGGTTGACATGAAAGGCACAGGAAATTAGCACAAGCTAGGAAACAGACAAGAAGTGGGAGAAAGTAGAAAGGTCGAGCGCTAAACTTCAGCTGTTCATTTGAAAGGTCACGCCAGGAAAATACAAATATTTGCGCATGTATGCGTCAGTATCGGCAAAAATACAATCAAAGAGCTGCATCTCATTTTGGAAAAGACAGACAGACTGATACAGCTCATGCCTCTGTTTTTAAGGGCATGGGGTGGGCCCTAGACCTCCCATATATATTTCTCCGAGACCAGTTTTCTATGAATCTACTGCATGTGAAGTGTTCATCTTATTCGTTGGTGTCTCTTCTTGCAATTGAACTAGAATTACAATTGTGCTTCAAAGTGTGTACATTTTAACAATTTTTTTAACAAAGCAAATAAATTTTGTCATTATTTTTAAAATAAAAATGCCAAAAAAGTGAAAACTATTCCAGATACATAAACCACGCTGGTTCGGTTTATTCTGGTAAAAAATCAACCTTCTGTTGTTTCAAGTGGTTTTGATAATGGGGCAAATATATAAAAAAAATTGATTTCGAGATATTGAGAGTGAAAAATCAAAAATAAAGTTTATTAAATGTTTTGTTCAAAAAGATGTACTGAACAATTTCGCTAATAGCAATCTGCCATATAGTCATCACACGAATCAGCTTTTCGCTTTTCTTGCTTTCTTGGTTCTCTGGCTTGCTTTATCATAGCTTCTGTCTCTCTGTTGGCCAAATACTGTCTATGGCGGTTGATCTCACCCAAGCGCATCACACTGTTGCGCCTCAGTGGTATGCCAAACACCTTGAGAACATTTACTCTGGCCATGCAGGCCTCTTTAAAGCTTAAAACGCTTTCAAAACTGGCAGTTCTGAGGGTTTCCATTCCAAGGAACCCGATCCACTGTGTTCTCCACGAGTGCCAGGGTTCCTCTGCATTCTGTGCAGACACAGTTACTCGTAATCACAGTTTGTAGAATATCCACGTAAATGAAAGCGCAGCCATTGTCACTACAGGTAAGATTTTGTCCTTGCGGTGACACGGAATGAGGACAAAGCTTACTTGCTGAAGTGCTCACAGTGAGTGCTCCCGGTCTCGTTTCTGTTGGTAGCGAAAGCGTGCCAATTTCCAACTATATTGCACCTTCTAAACAGCTTCTTTGATTTCTCAACACAAGAATATACTTTGCCGCCGCAACAAAATCAACAAAGGCGCAACAAAAACTCAAAATAAAGGCACAGAACCACGTCTCCATGTGCACCTCAAGTACACAAGGAATGTGGACCCGGTAAATGCCACGTAGTAAAACTACACAATGTCCCTTTTAGTAGCTGGAATACCTTTTTTTAAAAACCTGCTCGTCTCAGAGAAACTACCAGTTTCGATTTAAAAGAAATTTACTTAAGGCTCAGGCTGTGCACGGTATTAGAGAAGGGGGCTTGGATGCTCTTGGTCTCGAATACCTGGTCCTTTTGGCTCAATCAAATCGTGCAAAATTTTTTGGGGCACTGGATTTTGTTAAGGAAGGCCTTATCATTCCACACAAGCAATAAACCAAATTTTGATTTTCTTTCTTTTTTACCTTTTACCCTACCCTGTGTCTTCAGTGTGAAAAGCCTGCACTGACTTGCGCTAAAGTGTCACTACTCCTGCCTGTTACCTTGATCTCACGAAGCAGAGGCTCATACGTGCAGGCTACACAATGCACAGCATTACCTTTATTTTTTAAGGGTAATTCATGCTCCCGTGCTCGGTCGTTGACATATCACCCAATTTGGCACACATACTTTTTCGTACACAACGCCCGTCGTGCATTTCACGCATGGTGTGCTGTGCATCTTATGGCATTCTAGTTTTTTGTCAATGCGGCTAATTCTGGACACAGTCCAGCCAACTTGGGAGGCACCAAGAAGACTACAGGCACACCGTGTCTCTTGGCAACCTTCTTGAGGTTGCCAAGAGTGCCTGTGTACGTGTTCTCTCTACTTGTCGCGTCTTTATAATTCTGCGCTAAACGCTTCAGATAGGTTGTGGAAAAGTTGTGGGCGTACGGGACCACTGCGGCTTGCGTCCTTCTTGGACGGGGCTAGACATTTTCTGTTTTATGCCCTTCGCCTTCTGAACGAGGGTTTTCAAGACAGCTCCTGCGACCGAGCTTGGGAATCTGGCTGAATGTAGCCTTGCCAATTGGTTTTTGAAACTAACCTGCGTGGCGTGAGGACACGACTCCAATAAGGCAGACTCAAGGCAGTGGGTAGCTATTGCCCTCTTCACTAACTTAGAGTGTGCAGAATTGTAGAGGGGCACATCTTTCTGCGCACGTGGGCTTTACTGCCAACAAACATGGTTTATGTAAGGGATTAAAGACAGATTCTAAAAACTGAAGAGTGCTATGGGAAGGGGATTCATGTAGTATAAAGAGCATGCCATTCCCATGCAGCCAAAGAGTGGCTACAACATTCCTAATGCATCGTCAAATGTTAAAGCATGGTTAGTGTTTAAAAGTATAAAATAATCGTCAACACATCTAAAAGCTTTAAGGAAGAAGAAGAAAATGTTTATTGACTGCCATCTGTCAGGGGTCTGCCACACCGTGCCTGTCAACCACCTCTCCGGCTGTCTGTACGGCCCCAAGCTGGGCCCCCGGCTTGTTGGACGACAGTATTTTTTCCCACTCCACAGGTGAGGGAGTGACCAGGAGGTGAGGTGGGTCTTCCCTGCAGTTTCAGAGAATAGTGGAGAGTGAGCAATGGGAACTAATGAGGTACGTGAGTAAATATACGGGATGGGGAAGGAATGCATTCGTCTGCTGCTGTACGAGGTCAACGGTTCGCAATTGGGGTTCTCCTGAACGGAGGCCCCACCCACTGCTCGGTGGACGAATCCTCGAGCATGGTAGTGGGTGGCCCCCAGATTTCCCGAATGGGCCAAGAAGTTCGATAGGGCAGGTGAAGTTGTCCTGCTTACTCTTGCCTTTGGGAAGGTGAGGAGGGTGAAGTAGTCGTAGCATTATGATGCCACAAGTAAAAAGGTCGTCGCTGAGTGGGAAGCCTGCCACTGCTGCAAGTGCAACAGTGGCCTCTTCGGCTTCAGCTGAGTTGGGTGCTCGTAGCGAGCATGCCATAGGTAGACGGGATTCTCCATTCGTGGGAAGAGTGACCACGCTGATTGCGTAGTGGATGCTGTCGGTCGGGTATTGGGCGGTATCTACATATTGCCACGTGCGTTTCTTATTATCACTTTGCTGTATTTGGTTTTCGCCCACAAAGACTGTCAGCAATGCTCAGCGCAAACCACGCCTCATTGTTCGAGAAGCTTCGTGATTATTGTTGATCGTTTTGTTAAAATTGCGTGCAACACGCGAACACTCGAGCTTATTCTACAGCTTTCGCTACAACCAGCGATAACGCTGGAATATTCGACGCCACATGTATAAATGCCGACGTGCTTCACCGCTTGTCTGTTGATCGACAGCCGACGCTCTGTTCGCCGCTATCAGTGCATATCGTGTGTATTGCTGTAAATTAACTTTCCGTTTCTCGGCCCCAAGTTTGGCCAAATAAAGAGTTTCATCTTGAACACGTGCCTGCTGTCTTTGTCGACGTCACGACCCCGTGACAATATGCCCCAAAAACCTATCGTCAAATGAACACAGCGGGTTACGCTCAACGGACAGCAAGAAAAGGTCGCACGACACAAAGCAACACAAGAGCCAATACATATTCCCTGGCACGGAGTGTACAAGTCATTGTTAAAATAAATAAAGGCAGACTCTAAATAAAATTGTAATAAAAACATAAAAGATGCCCACTAAATTATTAAAATCTGCTACACCGTTATGGTCAACGCAATCCTAACGAGGGCAAACGTTTCTTGTTGAGGCATCGAGTAAAACAAATCTGTGATGCCTACAGAAAAACCGTGTGTGATGGAGGCAGGTGACTAATGACATCTAACTTTTTGTGATAAAAGCATCATCAACATGCAAGGTTTTCTGGTATTTTGAAAGGAAGCGGCTAACTTTCTGCTTCCAAGAGCTTCTTTTGCTTATGATAGCTCGAAATGGAATTCTTTTCTTGTGTGATTTTACGCTGAAAGGTATTCCTAATGAACCATTCTTGCGTTCACGTCTTGCCTTGACTAAATCCGAAAGGTCAAGTTCGTTGCACAGCACTAATGCTCCTTTCTTGACTCTTGTGGCCTGTTCTTTGACAGGTACAAAGTTCATTGCTATTTCTTGTTGCACCTTGTCGTTAACCCCTTTAAGGGTCGATTTCTTTTGTGAAATGTGTCCCTCCAGTGTGTATTTTTTTATTGCTGAATAAAATTCTTCAGACGAATCTATTTAAGAAAAAAATTATCTAAAATTTTTTTTTATGTGCCGTAAAGCGACAAAAAGATCATTTGTGTTGTTACATACGCATGGTTTACTAGTGAGTAACAGAAAAATAAATTCTGAAAAAAAAGCCTATACGACTGTTAAAAAGTTAGGCGTTGAGATATACGTCTGTGTAGTTCAGATGTTGAGAAATAAGTGCACGAAATGGTGCTAAGTGGAAGCATGGGGGGAGAAAAGCCACCTTTGGTCCAGTCAGCATCATCTCTCCGCACATGCACATCTGAGTCTTAGCTCATAACTCTTCGTATGACGGGTTTACATTTACTGAATCTGATTCTGATTCGGCAGTCGAGCGGCAATTCGGAGGAATCGCCGCTAGACTCACTTGCAGCAGAGAAGATGGCGCGCACTTCCATAGCGCAAGCAAACTGTGTGGGTGAGCGCACTGAAGAAAACTGTTCCATTATTAAACTTAGCGCAAAATAACACGCACAGAGTGAAGTGGTAACATACACAGCACTTCACTCTGTGCGTGTTATTTTGCGCTAAGTTTAATAATGGAATATTACCAACTCGCCCAGCAAAACGTCCTTCTGAAGAAAACTGTGTAGTTGTGAGCGTATCCAGAAAGCAAAAACAAGTCCGAAACCTATAATAATCATTCGTCTTATTGCCAACTAGACGGAAGCGGTTTTTGTGAGTCCCCGATACAGGAAACGCAGCGACAGTGGCATCGTTTGTGTCAGTCAGTGCCTGCACGGAAACAAGCGTAATTGTGTAGCGGGGAGCAATAAACCAGATAGTAACAAATCCGTCAGCTTTTGAAACATTCTAAACTAGAAAGCCATCAGTTTTGTGGGCGGAACAAGCAAGAACTGGCCAAAGAACGACAGCGAAACTAGCCGGCACACCGCTGTGGTAAAACATAAAAAAAAGGGAGAGACATCGGTGTCGCGTGCTTAGTGCCGCAGGGGCACGGGCACGCAGAAACTGACGCGTACACGCTGCTGGCTCGGACGAAAGTGGAACCCACGCTTTATTGGGGCACGAACTTATATCATGCACTCATGCAAGTAACAGGGGATGCGCGCTGCAGTGGCGGCCTAATAAAAGGGCTGAATTGTGGCGACCTCTACATCTCCCCCCTTGAGAAAGTCCGATGGAAGGATGGAGGACGCCAAACACATTGCAATGTCACAAGTTCAAACGGCGCGGCGGAACAACGCACCGGCCGTAACGGGTTCGTGTAACACCATCACTACGGTCCCTGGCTGCAGGGGAATGTTGCAAAGGCTGCCCTTGGGGTACCATAGGTTCCACACTGTTAGCAGGCCGAGGTTCCTGAAGAGAAACTTGCTGCGGTGGCGCTGGTTGCTGTGCAGCTGTCGGAAGCGATTCCTCATCGGAGGCAGAAGGCACGAAAGGCACTAGGTGACGGCGGTTGCGCTGTAGAACACCACGTAGCTTCTTGGCCTTTGCCCCGTGCTGAGGACTGTAGCTTGCACTTGATCAGGGCGCACCCACACACGCTGACCCGTTTGGAGAGGTGGCAGGTCTCGAACTCCGTGATGCCTATTGTAGTCGTCTGTCTGCTTACGTTTGCAGGCAGCATCCTTGGCGACGACATCTTTCCTAGGCGGCCAGTTGGGATGTAACTGGGAGTTTTGCTTCGGGACTCTGGTTCTCAGCTGACGACCCATCAACAGCTGGGCCGGACTGAAGCCGTCGACTCCCGGAGTGTCCCGATAACTGAGCAGAGCGAGGTGAGGGTCTTTGGACTTGCGGAACAGGTCCTTGACTGTCTGTACCATCCTCTCTGCCTCTCCGTTTGACTGGTCGTAGTGTGGGCTACTGGTCTCATGGTTGAAGCCATAAGATGCTGCAAATGCCGCAAACTCTTGCGACGAGAACGGTGGGCCGTTGTCCGACCTGACGTCTTGTGGGATTCCATGGCGTGCGAAGATGCTTTTGAGAGCATCGATGACTGCCCAAGCTGTAATGCTTCTCAGGGTCACCACCTCGGGGAACCTCGAGTAGTAGTCCACCACTAGGAGGAACGTCTGGCCATTGAGATGGAACAAGTCCACTCCAAGAAATTCCCATGGATGCCCAGGTAGCGCTTTGGAGACTAGGGGTTCTGCAAGGTTCACGCTGGTGGAAGCGCACTGTTCGCATTTGGTGACGAGAGAGGCGATGTCTGCTGAGATACCCGGCCACCAAACCGACTCCCGATCTAGGGCTCTGGTCCTGTAGATACCCTGATGGCCTTCGTGCAACAGCGTCAAGACTGCCAGCCGAAGAGACGATGGGATGACAATCCGGGGGCCTTTCAGCAGGATACCGTCGCAGACAAAGAGCTCATCCACCACGGAGGCGTACTTTGACACATGCAGAGATAGCTTGGTCTTTTGTGGCCAACCTTGCTGGCAGAAGGAGATGAGGGTCTTGCACTCTCCGTCGGATTCTGGTGTCTGTCGTACATCTTTGGGGCTGAGTGGCAAGACTTCCGACATGCAGCCGACTACTTGTGCTGCGAAGAGTTCCACTGTGTCTACAGGAGTGGGTGCCTTGTGGGTGATACGTGATAAGGTATCTGCCGTTGCTAGCAGTTTTCCTGGCACGTGCAGCATGCGAAACTGGTACTGCATTGTCTTGAGCCGTAGTCTCTGAATACGAGGCAGCAACATATCCAGTTCCATCTTGCCCAGAAGCGAAACAGGAGGCAGGTGGTCGGTCTCGACGTCGAAGGTGATGCCACGGACAAACTCGTCGAACCTTTGGATAGCCCACGTCGTTGCCAAAGCTTCTTTTTCGGTCTGGCTGTAACTCTGTTCGGTACCAGTCATTGACCTCGAAGCGAATGCGACTGGGCGACGCTCTCCCGAGGGTTGAGTTTGCAGCAATACTGCGCAGAGTCCGAAAGAGCTTGCATCTGCAGACACTGTCGTGGCATACGACAGGTGGTACTTGGCCATGCACCTGTCTGACGTCAATTCTTTGACCTTCTTGAATGCTGCCTCTTGCTCATGCTGCTACACCCAACTCGCAGACTTGTTCAGCAAGGCTCTGATGGGTGCTGTGACGTCCGAGATGTGTGGCAGGAATCTGGCGAGATGATTCACCATTCCAAGCAGTCGTCTAACACCGGTGACGTCTGTGGGAGCTTCCATAGCTTTGACTGCTTCAACCTTGCTTGGATCCGGCCTGATACCCTGAGCTGAGACAACTCCGAGGAAGCAGACCTCAGATACCCCAAAGCGACACTTGTCCTCGTTCAATGTGATGCCTGCTTTTGCAAGGCGAGATAGCACCTGGCTCAGTCTGGCGTCATGCTCCTGGCAGGTGCGTCCAACAACCAGAATTGTCATCTATCATGTTGGCAACCCCCTTCTTGGCCCTCCAGGATTCTTGCCATCTGTTTCTGGAAGTACTCGAGAGCGGAGGTGATGACAAAGGGGAGCCGGCAAAAGCAGTATCAGCCATATGAGGTAAGGAATGTCGTCAGCTCTTGGGAAACGGCAGAAAGCTTCACCTGGTGGAAGCTTGCGGTTGCATCCAGCCTTGAAAAAGCTGTTGCGTCACCGAGGAGGCCAAGGACTTGCTCAACCGTTGGCAAAATATGGCGTTCGCGGAGGACGACTTCGTTAAGTTGAGCCAAGTCGACGCATAGCAGGTAGGAACCATCGTTTTCCTGACGACAACGAGACCAGAGCACCATTTCCAATTTGTCCAGCTCGCGGCGGACGACCTCGAGCAGCGGGATGAGGATCCTGCGGGGGGCCCTCAGTGAGAAGGGCACGGCATCGGGTTTCAGCGGAATAACGTATTCGTCCTTGAGAGTGCCCAGTCCTTTGAAGAGCTCGGCGTGCAGCGTTGCTTTTGGAGTCTTGAGTTTGTCAAGAAATTTCACACCTTTCAGGGCTTGGAGCGCTGGCAGTCCTAAAAGAGGCACAGTGAGTGACTGGATTACGTATAGGCGCTGGCAGCTTGTTCTTGCCACCGAAGTCGTGCCAGATACCTGCCTAGCACGCGAAGTGGCTGTCCTCCAGGGCCGGTGAGCAGACTGTCGACTCGGTCGAGCTTGGCAGGCAGCATAGGGAAGTCGCTGGGTACAGCAGTTACTTCGGCGCCGGAGTCGACTTTGAACTGCGCTGTGTAGTTGTCAACGGTCACGTCGACGAACTTTGCCGCAGCGGGCGTGCCGACGGCATGCAGGTGAACGGAGCCGAGCTTGTTCTGCTGGTGCTTCAGCAAGCGGCATGCTTCAGCGAAGTGGTCTTTCTTTTTGCAGAAGTTGCAGGCGGAGCGTCGAGCCGAGCAGTCCGAACGTCGGTGAGGCGCGCAGCCGCAGAATTCACACGTGGACGGCTTGCGAGAGCGCTCGGCTGGCGGCTGCAACGTAGTAGGCTTAGCGCCGGAGCGACGACGGGAGGCGAACTTGTTGGCTTTCGCGGCGTTGAGGTTGAGCTCGCGTGTGTGTTCGGTGCGGTTCTGGGTCAACTCCTTCTCTTTGTCGGCGTCTTCTGACTGACAGGCCTGTGTCCATGCCTCCTTGAGCGTCAGCTTCGCGTTTCGGCACAGCTGATCCGAGAGGCGAGAGTCACGGAGGCCGACGACGAACCGGTCGCGTATGAGCCTTTCCTCGACAGCTGATGACGGGTAGTTGCAGCGCCTCACCATCCTGCACAGTTCCACGTAGTACGCGTCGACGCTTTCGCCGTGTAACTGAACACGCCTCTGGAACCGCGACGACTCGTAGAGCTCGTTCGCCAGGTGCATGAAGTGCTCAGTGAAGCGGGTGGCAAGAACTTGGTACGAGGCGAGCGACTGGGCGTCGAGCGAGAACGTCTCGAGGAGCGGATGTGCATCTGGGCCCATGCAGTACAGTAGCGAGCATACCTGCAAGTCTTCCGACGCTTTTGTAAGTCCCGAAACCACCGCGAAGTCTTCGTAGCGGCTGAGCCATGTTGACCATGTTGCCGAGTTCGCGAAGTCGAACGGGCCCGGTGGCTGAAGGTTGACGCTGTACAGTTTCGGCGGCTCACCGGTCTCGAGGTCCATCGTGCTACTGTTCCGTCGTGGTAAGGCCTAGGGCTGGGGGGTGGTATTCCTTCACTCTGGACTTCCTGTCACGCGATATCACCCCACTTCTGACACCATGTCACGTGGTTAGTGCCGCAGGGGCACGGGCACGCAGAAACTGACGCAGTACACGCTGCTGGCTCGGACGAAAGTGGAACCCACACTTTATTGGGGCACAAACATATATCATGCACTCATGCAAGTAACAGGGGGTGCCACGCTCCACTGGCGGCCTAATCAAAGGGCTGAATTGTGGCGACCTCTTCAATTGGCACAAGAAAAAAATTCCACGTATTCCTGCAGTGTGGCAGCACATGCCAAGCAAGAGAAGTGACCGAAACGGGTGTGCGTTTTAAACACACAAGAATGACTTACATGTCAAAGGGTTAAACACACCTCTTGAGAACACCAAAAAACACCCTTCCGACTGAAGAAGGTAATTTCCTTTGAAGAAGGACACAAGCGAGCTTCTCTGGCCTTCACAGAACCAACCTTGTGAGCTGTTGGAGCATCCACTTGCTACAATGTTCTGGGTCTTCACTGGTAGCATCAGCAACTATTTAAGGCTAGAAGTTCATGGAATGGCTCACGATGCTACTTTGGCCCTTTGTCTAAGTAATGTTCTCCGGGATAATGACATCGTTTTCAGCTTTTCAGGCCACCTTCTTTTTAAAGGGAACTTGAAGAGACTTCTCATGCATCTTGACCAATGGAATTTGGTTGCCTGGCATTCGAGATTCCGAAACTGCTGCTCATCATACCAGGAAGGGTGCGAGGCATAGCAAAAGATGCACATATAGTCCCAGCAGGGTCACAGATGATTCCACAGCTCCAAGCGAATAATCCTGCCATTTTGCTTTAGATTTCCTACTGAAGCCTTGAAAGGATCGAAATAGGAACTAACCTCGACCGGCACAAGTCCTTTGAACTGTTAGATTTAGATGGACCTTATATGTGGCGTTGTTGGGAACTGCATTTTGATCCCTTTCAGTGTATTCCTACACGTTGTTGGCTATTGGGTGTCTCAGCTTGAGGCTGCTCCTGCGCAGAGCTGATAGACGGAGCGGACAAGGCGACGGTGAGTTAAGGCAAATTTATATACATATAAACAGGGGCGTTGCATATTCGGCACTGGGGCCGACAGCTTATGGGGCTCACACTGAGGTGCGACGACGACCCGGGATTTCTTCGTTCGCTGTTTCCCTATCCGCGCAGCTTGGTTCTTTTATAGCCCTGGCCGATTCCTTGCATCAGCCAGTAGTCCGAAGCCTCCACTCAGGAACTGCCATTGGTCGCTGGCTGGAATTGGATCCGTGGAGGAGAGGGCTTGCCGCACGTTGCGTGAGAAATTGCCGTCGGTTGCGTCAGACGCATTGCAGGAGTTGCCGGGGGTTGCATGAGACTCCCGCATGGTTGGCACCCATTTGCATCAGGCACCTCGATGGTGCTGACGGTTGCATCAGACAGTCTATCAATACAAAAGGGATAACTGCGCTACCTGATGCACCAACTCGCCCACCAACAAGTCTATCAATGTTGACACCACTTGCGTCAGACGTTCTACCAGCTTGAATGCCTTGCCGAAGCAAGGAAGTTTGGGTTGGGAGCCCTGGCATAACAACGTGCGTTGAGCTTCAAGCTCTGCGCATGTTTTCAGTGTTGTTATATTAGGAAATCAATACTTTTGTTTAGTTGTGTTTTAAATACCCTCTGATCTGCATTTCATGCCTTGTTATGTTTTCCCTGCTTGTGCAGTTAGTGCTTAGATCTGCCCACGTCTTCAATGACTTTATATTCTGAGTAATTGCGAAAAACAAGGTTATTTGTGAGTTGGCGCTCTTTCTGTCCCTTCTCATCCATAATGTTGTGCCACGTCTTAACCTGTTAACCGGTGGTGAACCACTCATCTGTTATAAATTTGGTAGACCACTCGCCATGTTTCATATCCTGCTGGAATGCCTTGCTTGAAGCCCACTTTCCTTCACCCTTTCAGAAGCCTATTCCATTCCATCCTGCAATGTTCACTGGTTGTAAGTTTAGCAGTGAATCAGTGATAGCATTCTGAAACAAAGTTTTTACTCTGCATCTCGTATGTGCAGGGGAACCGAGGTTGTTGCTGTGGTAGTTCCATTTAATGACACACTTGCTTCCCACCCCTTGGTGAGGCATTGTAATAAACACATATTTGTTCGTTTTCATATCATGCCCACTTGAAATATATTCTACAACCAAATACTGGGTCATTTGCCACTTGATAGTTTTATTCCATATGCATGTCTCTGCTACGCTTTCATATAAACACAGATTTCAATCCTTTTAAAGGCATGTTACATTCTATCATTGTAATTCATTGGCTATTGATAAGTGATAACCCAACACTAACAGTAATGGCACCCTTTGTCCCAACGTGGCCCTTGCAGTGAATGCAATCACGAAATTGTCATCTATGGGCAAAGTTTTATGGAAAGTAGAACGCGTCGTGCCTTTCCTCGTGTTCGCCAGTGCGATGGAACAAAACTGGAAACACTGCTCAACTTTATTGATACTCTGAAAAATGTGTTTTGGGAACGAGATGTTAGATGGAGTTTGTAATGCGATTAAAAATTGCTGTGCTATCCTTAACGAGGTCCTCTCTGTACTGCAGGCAGTTCTACCAGCAGCATCCCAATGCTACTGTGGACCTGCAGGACACAAGAAGTGTGCCACCTTGCCGGCGGTGAGCTGCTTTCATCGTGGTGCTTTCCTTTCAAGGATTCTCTGCCAAATGGGGGCAACCCTAAAAAGATTCACAAAGGATGGCTATTGCTTTGGTCTTTACAGGGCACATGTATTGCTGTATCACACTTGTCAAAAGCAGGAAAAAGAAAGAAATCGTGCTGGCCATGTCACCTCTTCCACACCATCTTCATGTCACAATGTTACTGCTTAATTTTTGTCTGTTATGATCAGCTACATTTTTCTCTAAAGTATATGTTGACCAAATGCTTATTTAGCAAGTTCCAGAATTTGTATTTTTGCTGCAGGGTCACAAGTATGAAAGATGTATGCACCGAGGTTGAGAACATTAGTACTATTGACTGGATTTTTTCTCATAATAATGTTCCTACTTGTGCCAGCAAAAGTGGAGTTTATAGAGGAGTACTGACAAAAAAAGCTCCTGTTTCTTGTTTTTCTTGTGACAGCAAGTAGGTAATGATTATAGCCGAAAGCCTCGTTTGCTCCAAAGCACAATGATCAATTGTTTGCAGCCATTTTCATAGTCCAAGTTTTGGTTTCATAGACCGCCAAGAAAGGTGGGTCCAAGGAGGCTTGAATTTAAACAACAAAGCTGGTGACATAACCGCACGAAATCTCTGGGAAGTGGCAGCTAGTTTGTCTGGTATGCCTGGGCACATGCTTTTCAATTTAATAGTCCTCATCTCTGTTGATGTGATGTGGGTTGTTGCTGTTTGTTTACATGCAAGCTAAATTGATGTCAGTGTTGCAACAACTTCTGTTGATGCTCTGTAGATAACACATTTGTGTCTACACAAATCAAGTGTCCATGGTGCAGCCAATTGGTATCTTCTGCAGAGCCCACTGTTTTGATGGTCAGAAGGGGAGGGGGCATGACAGTTGGATGCCATTTCCATTTTCTGCATACACTGTGCTCATTTCAAGACTGGCTGCTCGCATTGGAATGAATATGCCAATACACGACGCTCGCCTTGTTTACCACTATAGTGGGAATGCGTGTACTTACAGCTGATTATTCAAAGTGAGATCACATGACCTGCCACCTCTGTCAATGCCACTTCAGCGTCATCTTGCCAAGCTTTAGGCTGTGCCCTCCAAGAGCATTCTTTTACCCAAGCAACACAGTCCACGATCACTGCATGCCACCAAGTAACCCACTTAGTAATGCAGAGCCAATTAACTTGTTACAGCCTTTGCTCTGATTAAAATCCTTCATTGCCCACCATACTGCGCACTTACGCAGGCACAACTGCATCGCATTCAGTCGGCTTTAAACACTCTTTATAAAGCTGCTCTACAACTCTCTGGTTCCTTTCCGCGTAATTGTGTCTGAAAATGATACGTGGCAAAAGGCTCTCTTCATACAGGATAAGCTCAAGCTGTTGCAGATCGACCACCCTTTCTTAGTGAAGAATTCCAATGATGTGCTCAAAGCTATCACCCCTCTTAGTAACCAAGGCCCGTATGCCTTCGCCATTGACATAAAGGACCTGTACTACTCTTTACCTCATGACCAACTGCTGACATGTATTAGTGACAGTATCAAAAGCTTTGGGTGGATTGACTTTAAGGATGCATCAGGTGTGTCGTCAAGAGGCTTCTTAGAACTTTTATCATTTTATTTGAAGTGAATGTTCCTCCTCTGGGACGATAAGCCTTTTATTCAAAAACAAGGAGTCTGTATTGGGTCTTGTATCGCTCCGCTTCTCAGTGGCGTATTTTTAGCCCAGCTAAACAAAAAGCTACTTAGCTTGTCCTCTGACGTAGGTATGTGACGAATCTTTAGGTACGTCGACGATTACCTGATCATTTTTAAACGCGACCGAGTCCCTTCTGAACCTCCAATTGCTAACGTACTGAACTTGTTCCGACAGTGCCTAGACCCTTTGTCGTTAACGCATGAACTGCCTACTAATGATGGGAAGCTCCGCTTCCTTGACATCAAGTTCACGTTCCTTGATAACCGGACCTGCTGGCAATATGATCCAAGGGGCAACAAGCAGTTTTTGTCGTTCAGTTCGTCTCACACCAAACTTGTTAAAAGTATTGTTAGACACTGCCTAGATAACGCTATCGGCAAATCATATGAACACTGTATAAAGGACAGTCTCTGGAAGCAGTCCTCTCGCTTCTCGGAAGCTGGCTACCCCGTGCACCTCCAGGTGTCAGTCGCCGAGGCCTTGATTAAGAAATACCGGCACGCTAGTCAAGGTCGTCGTACCAACGCTGATGCCGCGTGAAAGAAGATAGCTGTTGTGCCGTACATGCACAGAATCTCGCATAACATAAAACGGGTGGCGTCACGTGCTAATGTGCAGGTAGGTTTTTCCGCCCCGCGCGAGCTTAATTCTATTTGCAGACTGAGTAGTCCAGCACCGGAAAACGCCTCTGCTTGCAAGATAAAACATAGGACGCAGTTCGTGGACTGCAGAGAAGAGGTGGTGTGTCAGATTCCCCTCTATTCTGGAAAGCAGTACGTCGGACAGACGGGGTGCTGTCTGAATGACAGGTTACGAGAGCACTGCAACCTTGTAAAGAAGGGTAACGATGGCTGGCTCGCGATGCATTGCGGAGCCTGTGGGTGCGCCCCGGTTTTTCAGAACACGAAGGTGTTATTGACTAACCGTGATGAAATAACGAGACTAATAGTAGAAGCCGCCAAAATCGCAAAGTTGGGTAGCGATTGTGTAAGCATGCCGTCCCTGTCCCTGTCAGGAAAAGATTTGCATTTTTTGAACATGCATTAGTTTTTTGGTTGGTGCGCATATCTTCTATAAAAGGTTATGATAAGAAAATGTCACTTCTCTGCACGTCTCCTGTTAAAATCAGAATGACAAAAAAGTACTTCTCTGCGCATGACAGCTGGCTGTAGCGATTGAGGACCACCACTGTATATATTCGTGCTTCGGTTGAAATAAACCATTTTGTTGAAAGTTAGTGCACGTGTTGTGTCCTCCCTTCTCGTCTTTGTGTCATTTCGCGCTGAATTTTTCCTTATGTCCGAAGTGTGTCATGCCAGAAGAAGAAGAAAAGTATGCCACAGATGGGCCCCCCTGCACACAAGTGGCCGTGGGCACATGAAAGAAAAATGATCAGACGGAGCTTGTCAGAATGGGTGCCGGCTTGATCCTTTCAGTGCTGACGTGTCTTCATGCCCATTACGCAGGATTGTAAAATGATGTTCAGAACGCTTGATGACTGGGAAAGGACCGTCATAGCGAGGCTGAAGAGCACGGCGAGGCGCATCAACACGAACAAAAACGTGTGAAGATGTCTGTAGGTTTGCCGGTAGAAAAAACGCCAGGCCTGTGCTGAAACCACAGCACAGTCACAGCGAAAGCTGGAAGAGCGGCGTTTCTTGAGCTCGTTGTAAGCTCTCTTGGGCCTACTAATACAAGTACACTAGCAAGGTACCCACTACGCCATAAATCACAATTTTTGTGAAGTTCGGAAGCACCTACTAAGCCATTATTCGTCATTATGCGGAGAAGCGAGGCACCAGCTACACATCTGTAAGGCATTATGTGCACTTTGTTGACGCGACGACTGATGACGATGAAGAATTATGGCTCAGGCCTTTGTCATGGGTGGGAAGCTTTAAACGACCCACCTGTTATGTAATTTGCATTGGGTGACGCCCGGTCGCTATTTCCCTCTCCCGCCATGCTGTATAACATACGTTCACGTGGGAGAGAGAGAGGGGGGGGCGAAGAACTTTACTGAGACCCCGAGGAAATGGATCATGCGCTTATGGGCTTCCTTGGCAACCAATACAAGTGCACTTGCGAGGAACCCACTACGCTATAAATCATTGTAATTTTTGAGAGGTAGGGAAGCAGGCACTATGCCATTTTTCGTCATTCTACGGAGAGCCTTGGTACCTGCTAAACACATGTAAGGCATTATGTGCTTTGTTGATGCTGTGCCTGATGGTGATGAATAATTATGCGGAGCCCTTTGTAATGGGTTGGAAGCATTCAACAACCTACTCGTTGCGAAATTCGCATTGTGTGACGCCTGATTACAGAGTGCGATGCTTGGTGCTTATTGTATTCTTCTACCCCGCTATATTGCATATGTTAATGTGGTTCCTTCCCGACATGAAGCCTGTATAGGACCTTTTCGCAAAGCATTTTCAAGCACCGGAATGGCTCAGAGGTTGAATACTGGGTTCCCACGCAGAGGGCCCAGGTTCGAACCTCGTTCCATCCTGGAATTTTTTTCTTATTTCGTTTTTTTCTTATTTCGAGCGACAGTGGTTACGGACACCGGTGGCGGCGGCGGCGGACAACTACAGCGCCAAAAACGGCCGCTTAAATGATCTCATAACTGCTTTCGCTGTAAAACATCGTTCTGAGTGTGAGCTGAAGTTGGTGATGGGCGCAAGTTTTGCACGAAGATCCGCAGACGCTGGACGAAAGAAGTTTGATCCGAAACACTCTGCGTAATAACGGGGCTGACGAGGTCACCAGGCAAACGAAGTGTGCAGCCATAAACCATCTCGGCTACAGAGCAGGCAGGTTTTCGCCGAAGTGTTGAACGAAGCCGAGAAGAACGATGGGGAGGTGTGATACCCAATCTTGGGCGTGAGGCGAGTGCTGCTTTTAGATGACGATGGAGTCTCTCTACAAAGCCATTTGATGCTGGATGATACGCAGTTGTGCGATGCGCACACAGCCCAGTAGAGATGTGACAGAGGTGAAAAGCGCTGACTCAAACTGTCTGCCTCGATCAGTAGTCACCGTTGATGGTACACTGAAACGGCTAATCCAGGTAGCAAGAAAGGTACGAGCAACTTAATAGTATACATTGCTGGGCAAGTTGGTTCATGATCTTCAAAATTGGATAGCGCGAAATCGACAAGGACTACGAAGGAACACAGATGTACTATACAGGCGCTACTCGCAACTAAGCTTTATTCAGCAAACTCTCCCTACATCAACAGGGCTTGTTGCTGAGCTAGTTGGTTCATAACTTGAGGGAAAAATGACGCAAAGAAGACGGGGACGAAGACACGAACAGACAGACACGGGCGCCAACTTCCAACTGTTTATTCTCAGAAACCGCGCCGATTTATATACGCTGCCGAACAAGGTAATCCCATAACAGAAATTGAATCATCGCAGAACTAACAATTCATCATGAGCCATAAATACAGAGACAAGGCATGCGCCGGAACTGCACTAACGCGATCAAACTATGAAAACATGCCAGCACCTATGAACACGTGCCAACCCTAGTGAGAGACAAAATGAATAGCGCACAATCTAAACTCTACATGTCTAAATGCTATCTTTCAAAAAGATAGCTTCTTTCTCGCTTAGATCGAGTGATGGGGCACTAACGCACTGGCTACCTGCCCTCTTTATTAGAAACGCTTCAAGTTGTCTCCCTTTCAGTGCGGCTGTTTGCTCTCCTAAGAAACGTGGTTTGGCTGAAGTGTGGCGCACAACCACAGCGCTTGCAGTGGTCTGCCAAGTGCCCGCCCATGTTGCTGCTAACCGCCAAGCGGTGCTCCCTTGCACGATCGTTGAAACACCGGCCTGTTTGGCCGATGTACACCCTACCGCAGCTTAGGGGAATATTATAAACCACATTGCTGACACACTCGGTGTATCGCGTGGCGTGCTTCTTGGAGCAAGCAGCCGGCTGCTTATCCGCCATCAAAGGGCAAATCCTGGCCAGTTTGCATGGAGCGGAAAATACAATGCGCACACTATATCTGGCTGCGATCTTCTTTATATTGTGCGAGAGCCGGTGCAACGTAGGGAATTACGTGCGTACTCATCTTTTCTTTTGGCTCCTGCACTTTTCTTCCACGTTTCAACTTCTGCAAGAGGCTTTCGCACACACCCGTGATAACGGAGGGAGGAAATCGAGCGTCTTTCAGCCTGTTTATCTGATTACTAAATCCCGTAACAAGACGGTGCTCACATGACTTAATCAAAGCTGAATTGAGGCATGTGATAGCTATGCCTCTCTTGATTAGCTTAGAATGTGCGCTGTCATACGGCAAAAGGCTCTTCTTAGTCCTAGGGTTATACATCCAGCACAGGTGGTCCTTCGTGAAACTAAGTTTAACATCCAGAAATTGAATGGAATTGTCTTGAGGCAATTCCGAAGTGACTTCTAGTCCGCCAGATTCTCTTAAAAAGATGTTAATTCTGCAACAGCTACGTCAAGGCTAGTGTCGGGTAAACTTAAAAACACAAGATAGTCGTCAACATATCTGTAAATCTTAACAACACTGCTGTTGTCGGTTTTGGCATGAATGCGTTTGTCAATGGATGAAAGGAAGATGTCGCACAAAACCGGGGCCACAGATGAGCCGATGCAGATGCCGTTCTTCTGAACATAATATGAACCGTTAAAACACACGATGGTGGAATGGAAATAAAATCGTAAAAATTCTAAAAATTGATCCGTACTCATCCCAGCATAGTTCTGGAAGTCTACTTCACCCGAAGCCTCGATGGACTCGCGAACTGCATCAAACAGACCACTCTGCGGTACGGAATAAAATAGGTCCTGCACATCAAAAGAAAAAGCAGTCCTGGCGGTTGCCAACTTGCCTTGCGCTAGATCTTGTACTAGGTCTGTCGAACTGCGCACCAAGAACGGGTCCTGTACGTCCAGCTTGCCGAGGCATCGTTGCAGATAGCTGCTGACCTCGTCTTGCCACGTGCCCTTCTCGGAGACGATCACTCTGAGCGGACACTCTGTCTTGTGAGTCTTGCCGGTGAAAAAGACATCAAGGCTATCTTTTACAGACTTGCTTACTTCTTTTTGAAGGTGCTTCAAATTTCTTTCCTTTAGCAAGCGTAGAGCCAAAGATTTTTGCTTTTTAGGCAAGACGTTTGACGGTTTGAAATTCTTCTGAATCGCCTCTTGGGCTTTCGCATCGAACAATCCCTTTGGCATCAGGACAAACCCACCCTCCTTATCAGCTTCGACAACGGCAAGTCCTTCCTCTTTTAAACACTTCACAATTTTCTTAATCGGGGGTTTCTTTCCTGGCTTGTCACTCACCGTGCGAGGTCAGCAGCTACGTATCTGCAACGATGCCTCGGCAAGCTCGACGCACAGGACCCGTTCTTGGTGCGCAGTTCGACAGACCTAGTACAAGATCTAGCGCAAGGCAAGTTGGCAACCGCCAGGACCGCTTTTTCTTTTGATGTGCAGGACTTATTTTATTCCGTACCGCAGAGTGGTCTGTTTGATGCAGTTCGCGAGTCCATCGAGGCGTCGGGTGAAGTAGACTTCCAGAACTATGCTGGGATGAGTACGGATCAATTTTTAGTGTTTTTACGATTTTATTTGCATTCCACCATCGTGTGTTTTAACGGTTCATATTATGTTGAGAAGAACGGCATCTGCATCGGCTCATCTGTGGCCCCGGTTTTGTGCGACATCTTTCTTTCATCCATTGACAAACGCATTCATGCCAAAACCGACAACAGCAGTGTTGTTAAGATTTACAGATATGTTGACGACTATCTTGTGTTTTTAAGTTTACCCGACACTAGCCTTGACGTAGCTGTTGCAGAATTAACTAACATCTTTTTAAGAGAATCTGGCGGACTAGAAGTCACTTCGGAATTGCCTCAAGACAATTCCATTCAATTTCTTGATGTTAAACTTAGTTTCACGAAGGACCACCTGTGCTGGATGTATAACCCTAGGACTAAGAAGAGCCTTTTGCCGTATGACAGCGCACATTCTAAGCTAATCAAGAGAGGCATAGCTATCACATGCCTCAATTCAGCTTTGATTAAGTCATGTGAGCACCGTCTTGTTACGGGATTTAGTAATCAGATAAACAGGCTGAAAGACGCTCGATTTCCTCCCTCCGTTATCACGGGTGTGTGCGAAAGCCTCTTGCAGAAGTTGAAACGTGGAAGAAAAGTGCAGGAGCCAAAAGAAAAGATGAGTACGCACGTAATTCCCTACGTTCACCGGCTCTCGCACAATATAAAGAAGATCGCAGCCAGATATAGTGTGCGCATTGTATTTTCCGCTCCATGCAAACTGGCCAGGATTTGCCCTTTGATGGCGGATAAGCAGCCGGCTGCTTGCTCCAAGAAGCACGCCACGCGATACACCGAGTGTGTCAGCAATGTGGTTTATAATATTCCCCTAAGCTGCGGTAGGGTGTACATCGGCCAAACAGGCCGGTGTTTCAACGATCGTGCAAGGGAGCACCGCTTGGCGGTTAGCAGCAACATGGGCGGGCACTTGGCTGACCACTGCAAGCGCTGTGGTTGTGCGCCACACTTCAGCCAAACCACGTTTCTTAGGAGAGCAAACAGCCGCACTGAAAGGGAGACAACTGAAGCGTTTCTAATAAAGAGGGCAGGTAGCCAGTGCGTTAGTGCCCCTTCACTCGCTCTAAGCGAGAAAGAAGCTATCTTTTTGAAAGATAGCATTTAGACATGTAGAGTTTAGATTGTGCGCTATTCATTTTGTCTCTCACTAGGGTTTGCACGTGTTCATAGGTGCTGGCATGTTTTCATAGTTTGATCGCGTTAGTGCAGTTCCGGCGCATGCCTCGTCTCTGTATTTATGGCTCATGATGAATTGTTAGTTCTGCGATGATTCAATTTCTGTTATGGGATTACCTTGTTCGGCAGCGTATATAAATCGGCGCGGTTTCTGAGAATAAACAGTTGGAAGTTGGCGCCCGTGTCTGTCTGTTCGTGTCTTCGCTTCGTCCCCGTCTTCTTTGCGTCATTACAATTTTTCTCTCCCTACATATATACACAGCCGAGTGGCGCGCAGGCGCAATGCACATCACAGTCAACAACGCTAATCAGGATTGGGAGAGCAAAACATATTCACATCATAACCAAGTTTCTAAGAACAGTTTTTCCTTACTGCGCAGAACAACAGAAGTGTCGCTGATACAATCACCGTCTTTCTTTTTAATGTGATAAGCCTCCATTAGTTCTCTCGCCAGCGCATTCCCACTTCTGCCTAGAATTCGAATGCTAGACAGCACTGGCTCACAGGCACAGGTCCTACAGTGCATAGGCAGATGAAAAGTCAAATTATTTTTAACAGATCGCTCGTGTTTCCGTGCTCGATCGTTGACGCAACGACCAGTTTGTCCGATATAAACCTTGCCACAAGTGAGTGGGATTTCGTACACGACGCCTACGGCGCATGTGACGTAGGGCCGAACATGCTTTTTTCCGCACGTCGGTTTTCCATCGTAGTCCTGTGTTCCTTCGTACTCCTTGTCGATTTCGCGCCATCCAATTTTGAAGATTACGAGCAACTGTTTCTGCCGTGATATCAGGCATTGAAGCTGCTTCAGGCCACTTAGTGTATCTGTCAGTACACGTAAGCAAATACGTATATCTCCGGCATGGAGGTAAAGCCCCCGACAATGTCCAAATGAATGGTGTCGAAACGTGCATCAGGAAGGGGGAATTTTCCCCATGGAGGCTTGGTGTGCCGTTGCACCTTGATACGCTGACACGCTGTGCAAGTGTGAACCCAGTCACGAATGTTAGCGCGTATGCGCGGCCAGACATAGCGTTCAGTGACCAGGTGTTGCGTAGCTCTTACGCCTGGGTAGCAGATGGAATGGAGGGTGTCAAAAACAGCACGACGCAGCTGTGAAGGAACATAGGTACTAGTGCAGTTGTGTGAAACATCGCACCAGAGCGTAACGTCGTCGGGAAAGTTGACTTGTTCCGGTCGGAGGGAAGTAGAGGATCGGCGTCGTGGAAGCTCATCGTCTAATGTCTATGCCTGCGCGAGCGAAGACAATGAAAAATCGGTGGTGCCTGTCGTGGCATTGATGACAATACGACTGAGAGCGTCCGCTGCACTCTTAAAGCTGCCTTTTACATAACGTATGTCTGTGGTGGATTCGGCAATGAAAGCAATGTGTCGAAGTTCTCTAGGAGTGTGCGTGGCGTTGCAGGAACGTAAAGCCGAAACAAGTGGCTTGTGGTCGGTAAGAATGGCAAATTCTCGCCCTTCAAGGAAGTACCTGAAATGCTTCACCGCAAGGAAGGCCGCGAGGAGCTCCCGCCTGAAAGTACTGTATTGGCGCTCAGTGTCGCGTAACTTGCGGGAAAAGAAGGAGATTGGAGCCCATGCACCATTGATGCGTTGACGAAAAGCGGCTCCAACTGCTTTGAAGAAGCGTCCACCATGAGGCCAGTGGGAGCAGTTGGTGAAGTGTAGTGCAGGAGGGTGACCTGGGCGAGTTTGGTCTTAACGGTGGCAAAAGCTTGATCTGCGGCCGTGTCCCAGGGAAGTGCGGCTGACTCGGCTTTCGAAGGCGAGAGTAGTGCTTCCAGAGGCTGCAGCAGTGTAGAGCATGCACGGATGAAGCGGCGATAAAAATTGACGAGTCCGAGAAAGCGTCGCAGACTACGTATGGACGTAGGAGGCGGGTAGTCGATGATAACTTGAACCTTGTCAGGTAGAGGAGTGATGCCATTTTTAGTGATCTGATGTCCGAGGAATGCTATCTCCGAGCCTCCAAACTGACACTTTTCTACATTGATGACAAGGTCGTAATCACGCAGTCGAGTGAAAAGCTCACATAGATGT
Organism: Rhipicephalus sanguineus; assembly: GCF_013339695.2. Lineage (NCBI taxonomy): Eukaryota > Metazoa > Arthropoda > Arachnida > Ixodida > Ixodidae > Rhipicephalus > Rhipicephalus sanguineus. The sequence goes on from NC_051179.1 coordinate 201,925,850, forward strand.
GTCTTGTGCGTTTCAGCGTCCTTACTGGCAACGAGAAGATCGCCTATATAGGCGAAAGAAAACGTCAAGCCTCTTGTGACTTCGTCTATAAAACGCTGAAATGTCTGAGCTGTGTTTCTCAAACCGAAAGGCATTCGTAAATACTCATAATGCCCAAATGGGGTAATTATTGCAGTTTTTGGAATGTCAAAAGCCTCAACGGGGATCTGGTGATAAGCTTTCACGACATCAGTCTTGGAGTATATTGTTGTGCCGGTTAAAAAGGCAGTGCAGTCCTGAATATTGGGTAACGGGTATCGATCTGGAATGGTGACTGCATTGAGGGCCCGACAATCACCACAGGGCCGCCAATCATTGTTCTTCTTGGGAACCATGTGTAGCACCGACGACCACGAGCTTGATGGACGAATGATCTGCAGCTGCAACATATGCTCGAACTCGTTGCGAGCAATTCGAAGTTTATCAGGGCCAAGTTGGCGAGGGTGGCAGTGAACAGGTGGGCCTGTGGTAACGATGCAGTGGGTCACAGTGTGCTTGGGGGTCTTATCCAGTGGAGACTGCGTTATAATCTCCGGAAACTCGTTGAGCAGGGCTGTATATGGTGACGTAGGCGTTTTCACGAAAGTGGGGTCTAGGGCCATAGCGCGTGAGAGAAAACCATTGACCGATAAGCCGGTATTGCTATCCACCAGGTGACAGCGGTTCATATCCACGAGCAGATGAAAATGCCTCAAGAAATCGGCGCCTAAGATTGCGTAGCGTACGTCTGCTATCCAAAATAACCACTGGAGTTTCTTCTTGAGACCGAGATCAAGGGTCAGAGGCTTCTGTCCGTAAGTTGCAATGACAGAAGAATCGATCGCTTATAAAGGAGTTGTATTCTCGCGGAGACGCCGATCAGTTTTAAAGGCTGGAATTATGTTGACTTCTGCTCCAGTGTCCACCAGCAAGCGAAGACCTGTGGTTCTGTCGGTGATGTGGAAGAGGCGAATTGATGAGTGGCCTTGATCGCCCGCCGCTGTTATTGACGATCGGCCTGAGCGTTTCCCATGCGCCATGAACAGGGTGGCACACATCTGCGAGCCGCGGCACGAAAACGCCGGTGATAGTAGCATGTGTTCTGCGATGAAAAGCGGTGCTCGGGCTGGTTGAGGGGCCGTTGCTGAGCTGGCGACGTGAGAGATGGTAGGTGTGGACTAGGCTGGTCATTTAAGTCTCGAATGCTCAGCAATTGCAGACGCAAGTTGGCGACTTCCGCTGCAAGATCTTTTAGGGTTTCTCGAAGGGAATCTGCTTCGGAAATCGGAGAGGTGTGGGCAGTGTTTATGACTGCCAGAGCAACGTCCACCATATCATCGGCCATTTCTGCCAGCTCTGACAGAGTCTTCTCCTGAGCTGGGACAAGAGCCATTAGCACGGTAGGTGGAAGACGCTGTAGAAACAACTCGCGTAGCATGGAAGTTTCCGAGCAGTCCGGCTGGTTCCCAAGCAGGTGTTGCAGGTGACGTAGAAATTGTGTGGGACGGCGGTCCCCGAGCTCTTCGTTGTACAGAAGTTGCTGAATGCGCCGACCGATGCTTAGGCGGAACGAGTCGGTGAAGAAGAGCCTGTTTCACCGTCGTATATGGAGTTTCACCAGGCGGGCCCACGAGGATGTCGCGTATTTCGGCCATTGGCTGTGGCGGCAACGCTTCAACGAGTAGCTCATGCTCGCGAACTTCTGACGTGATGCGATGAATGCGGAACGTGTACTCGACTTCAGTGAACCATGAGGAGGGATCGGCAAGCCACAGCGGTGGTAGCGTTATGGTAGTAGTACCTCCAACAACACCCGAAGACGGTACGTGCCCGGGTGCAGTGGCAGCGGTACCAGGGCTGTGGTCGTCGAGATTCTCACGCTGCTCCATGGATGGTCGCGTTCGTAGTCCGGGTCACCAGTAAATGTAGCACTCTGAAACGCGGTTCCGAAAACACAGTGCGGTTGATTGATTGATTGATTGATTGAAGCCTACCAATCTTGGCACATACCCACTCTGGGGGATTGGCCAAGAATTATTGTAGCCTATGGATGATATTTACATTAATGTCTACCTCCCTATCACTAAAGTAGAAAGAAAAAATTATGAAGATAAAGAGCAATCAAATGACAAAGGGTATTATAGCCTATGGGGGATAATTACAATAATTACAAAAAAAGGAAACAAGTGCTATTATAATAACGGAAGTTTGAAACTTTGAGCTGACCAGACAGCTGAGTTTACCCGACCAAATTTGACTTAATGTGTTACCTTGAATCAGATTTTATAATTATGTTGCGAGTAATTTTCCAGTATTTCTTAAAGTTGATATTATGTTGGAATACGTTTAGTGGCTAGAATGAAATTACAAACAGCATCAAAAATTTCTCTATGACAATATACCAAAACAGAGGCACCGAAATTTAAAACATTTTCGGCAGTTAAACCAATCGTCGAAAACGGAATAAGCAGAAGTCTTTGCCTGGTTATTGAATAGTTGCAACGTGATATAAAATAATGTTCAATAGATTCTGTTTCTTCGCAAAATGGGCAAAGGGGTGATATCGCCAGACCAGCTCTGTGGAAATATAAGTTTAAGGGGGGGACACAGCATCGAAATTTGAAAACAGTAACTTCAAACTTTCTAGATTGACTCCACTTAGGTTTCCGTGGAAATTTAAGGTGTTGGTATTCTGTCCATTTAGTTATAGTTTCCGTCATATCTGTACAAGTTGCTAATTTTCTTTATCTGATCGCTGCTATGTGTTCTACTTCTGGGAGTACCGAAATTATTGGTCCATCAAGAGAAGCCCGGGCTAAAGAATCGGCCAATTCATTGAATTGTATCCCGCAGTGACCTGGTACCCACAATAATTCCAGGAGTTTCAGCTGTGGCGGTGCTAATGTGCGCAAAGTCATTAGGGCTCGTGAATCTTCTGAAGCTGTAAGTGCTGTACATACCGAAAGAGAATCTGTTATTATGATTGCACTAATTTCGGTTGAAGGCAGTTTTCGAAGCGCCAAAATAATAGCCATTAGCTCAACTTCAAAAACAGGTGTAAAACCTGGTAGCCTGACTGAGAATGACCAGCCAAGCAAATCGGAAGCAATTCCTACGCCTGCCTTTTGATTATTCACAGAAGCATCTGTGGCTATTATGTTTTTTGTTTCTGCATGTACCAAGTAATCTTTTAACGTGTTATTCAAAAATCTGAGAGATTGAAACTTAGATTTTAGGGGGAAAATTTCATCATATTCTATCGTATTATTACGATCTGAGCCATTAGTTTCCATTATCGTTCTAATGTCCACCTTAATGCTGTCCAGTTTCTTTTGAACAAAAATTATTTGGGGTGTATGAAAGCGTGGCCAATGAGCAGGAAAGGAGGAGTCGTGGTCAATGATAAAGGCGTATTCAGATTTTCTAGCCTGTAAGCTGTAAAATTTTAAAAACGTTTGCACCGTTAAGATGCGGAATCGACAAAGAAGTATTGGAAGGCGTGCTTCTTGATACATAACATTAATGGCCACAAACTTTGGGAGTCCCAGACACATTCGCAGCGCTTCACGCTCCAATCAAACTAAAGGTTTTGTTTGATAAGCAGGGCCGCCCGAAAATAATATGCAGCCAAATTTCAATATTGGGCGCATGTACATTTTGTACAACATTAACAAGGTGTGTCTACGTAACCCTTATTTTCTGTTACTCAGCCTACATAATAAGCCTAACGCTGGTTGTGCCTTTGCTGCTATATATTCTATGTGTGGACACCAATTAAGTCTTTCACTATAAATCATGCCCAAATGCTTGATAGAATCCACTTGTGGAATGGGTTCCTGCTTATGTAATGCAGAAATTGAAATTGAATCTGCTAGGCGAAACACCAAGAGCGCACTTTTACTGATGTGTAGCGACAATGAAATCGAGTGCAGCCAAATTTCTGTGGTTTTAAGATATCTTTGCAATTTTTGATGTAACGAGTAAATACCACTGTCTGCCGCGAAAAACGCGATATCGTCTGCATAAATGTAGACATTGACATCCTGGTCAGTTGGAATAGAGCTCATCAGTACATTGAATAATACCGGAGATAGGACTGTCCCTTCAGGGAACTCCGCGTTTCTGTTTGAATTTAGATGAACAACATAAGTCCTTAACACAATAAAATTCCCTTGATTAAAAAAATTCTGCTGCCCACTCAATAATATATTGTGGAAAATTTAACCTCTGCAGTGTATTAATTAAAATAGAGTGCTCGACGCTATCGTAAGCTTTAGCTATGTCAAGTGTGACAAGAGCAGCGTAATGTCTTTTTCGGACAATCCGTATTCGACTCTCTAAATCAGCATGAGCAAACCAAATTGAACACTCATTACGAAAACCGATTTGGTTTGGCTTTAATGTTGACTTGTCTGCCATCCAGATATTTGTTCTGTCATTTAGGACCCTCTGTATAAGTTTGCTCATACTAGACGTTAGAGAGATGGGTCTGATATTTTCTATGTTAAAACATAACCCACCGTTTCAACTATTTCTTCTTTCTCATCAGCAGACTACCCACTACCATTTCATGTCCAAACTGTATGCCACACTACCAAAAGTGCATAAAATGCAATTTTACGCTCTACGTATTTGTTTTCAGGGAAAATAAGCCTACCTGCGGGAGTTTTTTTGCTCATACCAATATCTTGAAACACATTGCTGTCGGGTGGCGCGAACGGTCACACTTTCACGACTTTTCAGAGCCAAAATAAAAATATAATTCCTTTTTTTATTGGACAAATGCATGCTCGTTGCCGCCGATTTTACATTTTTCTCAGTTCCACCAAAATCAAAAAGATTTTTTCCGAGCGGGTAGACAGTCCCTTTAGCAGTTCAGTGCTTGCGTGGTTTATCTCGACTCCGCCAGATGCCACCACCTATCCGGCCTCTCGAGGGCTTTAGGCCTTTCATGTTTACGACTTCGGTATTCTAGGTCACTCTAGCTTCGCTAATCCGGCTCAAACAACGTGGTCGTAATCGGTGCTTGCACGTCGGCTTTTCACTCGGTGGCCGGAGTCTCCATAAAGCGGATATCGCGAGTAGTCACGAACGACGTGAATTTGCGAGATATTTACCCAGCACCTCCGCCACAGATGTCACGTGGCCGTGACGGTGAAGAAGGCTCCAGGAACTCGGAAATACGGAACTGTTTACTTGGGCGAACTTGTGCCCGGAAAATTAGGTCAAGTACAAGCAGTTCAAGCTCTGTACTGATAGCGGCGAGAACAGCGTCGGCCGTCGAGTAATCTGACCCGTGGTAAGGCGCGTCGACATTTATACATGCGGCATCGAAGGTTATAGCGTTATCGTTGGTGCTCGCGAAAGCTCTCGAATAAACTTGACACTTGACGTCCTCTGCGTAGCCTTAACAGAATGATCTTAGACTATGCCGAAGCTTCCCAAACATTGCTTCGTGGTGTGCAATGAGCTTTGATAACAGTTTTCGTGGGTGAAACCTGAATGCATCAAAATCAGACAATAAACCCGCGTGGCAATATGGCTGTAAACGTAAAACGTATCCGGCGAGTAGCTTACGTTCCGTGAAAGCAAGTCTGCGTTCCGTAAAGGTGCGCGCATGCGTAGATTCCACCTGGCATTCCGGTAACGTGAAAAGTATACGAACAAGCTAAAAACCTCTGGTGTTCTCCGCGGCACTGGCCGTCTGTCTGCACTGTACGCTCATTGGTGCAGGCTGGTGTGCATCCACTTTTGAGGGAAAAATGCGGACCTATAAAGTTGGTATAGGACGGAAAAAGAACATGGCGAACGCATAAGGGCCCATGTGACTGTTTTTTCAACATCCTCCGGCAAAACGAGGCGAAAGTCGCTTCGTTGCTTAGAACCTTGCGCACCACTACCGAAGCTCAGCGTAGTATCTAACAGACCAAATTATGACCGGTGATTTGTGGTCACAGATTCCAACACCACGGTTTCACTACAAGGCATCCCTTTTTTTTCTGCTTTCTCGCTAATTTAAAATGCTGTATGAATTCGTACTGGAGATCTAAGCAGCATGTCTGATTTCGTAACTAAATAATGGTATTTTCATTTTCACCAAAATCTCATCACGTACGTTTAAAAGGTAGTGTGGAAGGTTTGTTTAGAAGGCTTGTGTTAAGTTTTCTGGGAGGAAGTGTGATAGATTTCCAACCTTGTCAGTTTTCCGGTTGGTAGTAAAATCTTTTTAGCTCATAAATGACTATATCGCAATGCTTGTGTAGAAACAACATAGACACCTGTCTTCTCACAGGTTTCTGAAGGAGCAGCCACCGCTTGGACAGCATGCCCTCGGAAGGTTGAGGTCGTCTCCCTGAGCAGCAGCACGGCAGAACATGGTGATAAATGTGTTCCACGTAGAGAACGCATTGTCATGCCATTAATTTTGTTTTGTTGTGGCCGAGCCCAAACGCGATTTTTGGGACAGTGTCCCTGTGTTTGTTGACCGGTTATCTGTGCGGAGGAGTTTTTAGCCATTGATCGCTGCAGCCACGACGGTTTCTTTTTTACTTTGAAGGCAATAAACTAGGTTATGGAATTGACGTGCTCTGTACAGTGCAACCAGAAATCGTTGTTGGTGCTCTTAAAAACGGCCAGTCTATGCCATAAAAGTCTACTAGGGGTTTTGGCAAGCCATGCCCCTTCATGTACATGAAGTCTCAATAAAAGGTGATTTTATATGTTGTGGATGCCATCAAAATGTGTGACATGAGGTGTGGGTATAAAAGAATGCATTACAACTATATAAGGTAAGTAGTTAAAAAATTGAACTTCGCCTTGAAGCATAACTGCTGTGTCCGCACTGCCTCCTCACCTGCTTCACGGTGGCCACTTCAAGCGTGCCACGAGGAACGGCACGTGTGTGCGCGTAAAGCCGCACGGTACGATTTTCCATCCGATGCGACGTCGGCGGTGCGGCAGCCGGAATGGTTACGATTTCATCGCATCGGACCGCCGCATCGCATGCCCGGTGTATAGTGTACCAGATAGGTGTAGTGGGACGAGGGCGAGCTCTCCGGTGAGGCCATTTGCATCGACGACGGAAGATGGCGCCACAGCGACTTTCACCTGGGCGCCGCGACTGCGCTGGGCTGGCCGCCTACAAAGCTATTCGTGCACCCCTAGCTCTTATCCAGTCTTTTAAGTAAATCCGCGTACTTTATTAACAAATCAGTCGTCCAAAACTACTTATCGCATTTGAAAACAAGTAGGAATATTATATGCGGACCATTTCTTAGTCGCACCTGCGGCGTCGGCGGCGCCGTCCACACCCCCACTGCGCATGCTCGGCTCGTCTCTTCGTGCCGGCAGCAAGCCTCCCCTCCTCTCCGTCCCTCCATCCTCGAACGCGGGCGGAGCGCGCGTTCGGAATTCAGTCAAGGGCGTCTTTACTTGGCTTTCGCTTGACTTGACGCTTTGCTTGACTCGAGTAGATGCGATGGAAGCAACAGTACCTTCAATCAGCGTCCCACCACTCGTTGAAGGCAACGTTACCCCACCCTCACCGTCGTCGGCGTCAACAACAGCAAGCAACGCAGTAGACAAGGCTGCGAAGAGACGAGCATACGACGCTGAACGCAAGCGTTTGAAGCGAGCTGCGGACCCGGAACTTCGTGCACGCTGGAGCCGTTCAAGTCGTACTTGGTGTGCGCATCGTGTAACAATTAAGCATTCCCAAACCATACCCAATTACGCAGCATTCACGCGATACGCCCACCAGTCTGCGACGCATTTACTCGAGTTCCCCCCGTGGGAAGATGCGGGCGATTTTTTTTTATTTGCAACAGGATACATCGGCAGCAAATGTGCGTGAGCGAGTTGGAGTCTCATGAATTTGCGCACACTTTTTATCTAAGTAGTCCTGCACAGTTTAATCTGCTTGGTCTTCTTACGCTTAGTACTGTTAGCACTGTTGAGGCCTTTAGCCAAGATTTTAGTGCAGGCGCGTAAGAACATAAAAAAAAAAAATGGCGAAGCTTGCACTAAGCCACGCAAGGCTTGAAACCGCGAAACTGGACGCCCGTCCTGTTCCCGCCGTCTGTGTTTTTTTGCGCAGCCCTAATGTTATGTGTTCAAGAATGCTGCATACGTTGAAGTAGTCGGATTTACCCTATTTTTGTGGCACACACCCGTTTATAATTTGTTGGGCTAGCTGTTGCTTTCGTAATTTTTAGTGTATACTGGCCTCACTGTGAAATGTACAGCCCACAATGTTGCAAGGAAGAAAGTTCTTGCTTACAAGGGCCACAACATCAGATATGCTGTTTCTTTGAAGCTTGTTGATGCTAAAACATCCTTTGAATAGGTCCTGAACTGCAGAGATGGAAGTGTGAAGCTTCTTTGATGGATATAGAAGACCGTCCCGGTCACACTGCTCTGTGAACCCTGACGGGAGCCGATTCTCCGCTGCCTCACTTTGATTTAGAAGATCCCTGCATGATGAACAGTCGCACTTCAAAACACATTTCCTGGCTACACAACCCGCCATGTAGTAGACCAGTCGTGAGTCACTCTTTTCCACAACTAAAGACAAGTGGTGACTGCAAGGAGCTGGGGTTAAAACCAAACATTTCTGTGCTTCATCCAACTTGCCTTGCGCGAGCAGTTCATCGATTTTCTTAGGTGTGACGCCTGCGTTCATCCTGTAATGCACATTGAGCCGTCACCTGATGATGTCGGGAGTTGCATTGGCACCATATCAACACTTCTGGCAATATTGTAGAATGAAAGGCAACCTCATGTGACGCATCTCGTTGTAGGCGCTGCTTCTTAATGTTGTCGTTGATGTCTTGAGGCGATGTCCTTTTCCTCGCGGACTGTTCGCGTGGAGGCTTTTTCTAGCGGTAAAGGCCTCACCGCGCTGCCACCGCACGTCCGTTTCCGCTCCGTTTTTCGTGTTCCGTTCCGCCTCTCGCGAAGTGCGGAGGCGGCGGCCGTTTTTCGTACCAGCCAAACTCGCCGGTCCCGCTCGCTTTCTCGGTCGCTGATTGGCAGAAAAAAAAACGGTGACCTATGACGTCTTCACGCCGGCTCGTCGAGAAACATGGCGCCCGGGTGAAGCGACGAAGCGAGAACCGAGGCCTAGCAGCCGCTTAAAAAAAAGTTCATTTGGGTGTTATTGTGGTTAGTGCTAGAGTTAATCATCATCCACGGAGATATTCATCGAAAGGTAGCAAGCCGGCGCTACCTTCCTGCCCTCCTCGGTGCCTGCGATCGCCGATGAAAACCGACGGAGTGTGCTTGTGTTTACGCGAGGATCGGAGGCCACCGATTTCGTGTCTTTCGTGCCGTCGTTCGCTTTGCTTTGAGAACTAGAATGTCATCATATGGAGGCGTAATCTGTGTGTCACATGCTCATCGTACAAGAACGTCAAAAGTGTTCGATCGCCGCAAACAGCGTATGCGATTTGTACGTGCTCCGTGTTCGGGGTTCATTCCCGCGGAATGCGTACGTGTATTGCGTGTATGCTGGTGCTTTGGGTGAACGGCCAGTCCTGTGTGAAGTACGGAGTGATGATACACTCAATAGCGATAAGTTTTATTGCCGTCATTGCACATGTTCTGCTACGAGTGCGCTGCTTTGCCGCTTGCGATGCGCTATGGTGAGCGCGTGGCGTCCGAAGTGCTCGATCGTGTCCTCAGTTGACGAAGTCTGCTCACAAGCAGCAGTATGAGCCTGCGATTTGCTGCAGCGGTGCTAGACGTAAAAGTGTTCTTTGCGGCGTGTGTGTGCTCTGAAGTGTGCCGTACATGTGCGCTGCCAGTACAGTTTTCTTGTGTATCAGCCACCTCGATACAGAAGCTCCATCAAACTTGAATTTGCTGTTTAGCTCGCGTATAGTCTGTTTAAAGCTCTTTGTGCACTTTGAACATTCTGCTTTCATAGAGTGCTACGTTAGATACGCCCGAGAATGCTGAGTCATCAATGACAACTTCAGGTAGCCTTCATTTCTATCATGTGGAAATAATGCAAACAAAATTTCAGATAAAGCAAGTCGTGATGCGAGCGACTTCTTGCTGGTGCCCAACCACAGAAACTGCTAACTGATGGTCATGTGGAGGAGAAATGCTTTAATTATCTACTAATTTCAATTTTATAATCAAAACCCCTATGCATGTAAGAGAACGGTAAAGCAATACTCTAACCAAAATTGTGAGGTCGATGTAGAATCCGATGACATACAACTGGCACCCTAACTTGCTCGAAACTTTGCTGTCAGTTTGTCCTCACAGGCTAGCTGCGGTCATGTTACAAAAGCTGGCAGTTGCCCAAATCAAAGCTTTCCACTACCTTGCAGATCTGCCTTCGTTCATTCAATCGTTTGTGGCATACCTATTTTCCATGATCCTTCATTGCAATGCAAACAAAATTGACACGTATTACCCAATTAGTCTGCCTAGACGCTCCTTTATGTACTCTTTGATGACCAATTCTGTCTGCAGCTGGTGCTGGATAATGTCTTAAAACGACTCGTACCAGCAAAACATTCACGTGAGCTATTTTGCTAGTGCTGTTACACGTATCTGTCACTGGTTGGCTGAAAAAAAGGCAGTGACAATTTGACGTCTTCATGTCTGTTCGATGTAAACATGACACCTGCATGAAGTGACAAAGTGGGAGCAGTGGCCTAGTCGCCAGCTGCATAAAAGGAGTTTATTTGGATGTTATTGTGATTAGTACCAGTGTTAATCAGCATCCGTCGAAATATTTATCGAAAGGCAACAAGGTGGGGCTAGCTTCCAGATCTAATCAACGTGTGCGATTGCCAATGAAAAAATGCGAAGTGTGCTGTGTACGTGAACGTTGGGTGCTGTCGATTGCGTGTGTTTCATGCCATCATTCGCTTTGCAGGTAATTCCATGCAGGTGTAAATTGCATATGGCACATGCTCATCGTACACGAACATGAAAAGTGTTCGCTCGCTGCATCCAGCACATGCCATTTGTGTGTGTCCTGTGTTCGCAGCCAAATGCGTACCTGTATGTTGATACTTTCAGCGAACTGCAATGGCGTGAGTGATGATACACTCAGTAGCTACAATTTTCATTGCCTCTTCATCGCCGTCGTACATGTTCTATTGCGTCTGAGCTGTTTTGCCGTTTGTTGTGCTCTGTGGTGACCGTGTAGCGTTCGAGCGAACAATGGCGTCCTTAGATGTGTATCTGCAGTGTTGCAGTGGTTCTAGGTGCTAATTGATTTGTGTTGTGCATCGTGCAATGTGTTTGTGTTACAAAGTGAACCATGCAAGCAATCAGTCACGTGTTCCTGTGTGTCAAACTATAAAAGCTGGATTTATCTGCTTATCACATGGATTTATCTGCTTCTCACATTTACTGTCTGCCTGAAAAGTTACTTGTGCATTTCTTCAGGTACATCTTTTAGTGAGGTGATAGGTCTGGACATGTGCTGATAGGTCTGGACACGACCCGTAGGAGGTGTTTTTAATGGGAAGTTTGGGTGGCCTTCATTTTTGTTACGGGGATGTTAGTTTGAACCACAAGATTTTCATGACTAAACAAAGTGTATGGTTTTATGTTCAGACCCGAAATGTGCAGGTGGTTAGTGCAGGCATTTGTGAGAGCAGATGGCAGATAAGCACTTATTTTGTGAGGACTGTGTAGTTAATTTTAAGGTTTTACATATCTTCGTGTTCTCGTAGAAGGCTACATGTGTGTAAGCGTCAAAATCAGTCATTCAAATTGCCGGGGGACTTGGTGCACACTTATTTGTTTTGAGAACAGAGTAAGGGGTGTTCAGATAGTCACAGTCATAGGGGAGTGCCAGCTAGATTGTAGTTTCACGAAAATTTTATTATCGTCATGAGGTTGTGACTGTGAACAATGCAGCAGCCAAACCGGTAAAGTATAGTCTAGAATAGATTTGAGCACCTAGGGAAGAGACACAAGAAGACAAGACGACTAAATGAGTTCGTAGTGGGCGCTCGTTTAGTCGTCTTGTCTTCTTGTGTCTCATCCTTTCGCACTCAAATCTATTTTAGACTATATGAACCAACGCGCCAAGCAAAGCATTTTACTACGGTAAAGTATAAATGAAGTCTTTATTGGGTAAATGTGAGCATAGCAAAGCATCTTCTGAGACCTTACGTGCAAAAGCCACAATAGTGATTATAACGCATACTGTTAGGGGTAGTCTGGATTAATTCTTTGGGGTTCTTTAACATTCACCTAAATTAAATATAAGCACTATATAACAGACTATCGTTAGACTATCGTTAGTGTGGCAAATAGCTTTGAACCCGCTGTTGGGCGATTCATAGCGGCAGCTGACGGAAAAAACGTGGAAAAGGCGCCATGGTTCCTCTAAACCATGGGTCTCAAATACGTGGCCTGCGGCCCGCAGACCTGGCCCGCATGTGACTGTCTTTGTCCCATATTTTTTATGACTTGTGACTGAATTTTTGCGACTTTGCTAAATTGCAATCACATTGTTTTCTCATCTGTTGCGATTAGTAACGCTTTGTTCGGGTATGGCAATGCAGACGTGACTGGCCTGTTGTTCGAATCCTCATGCCAAATCCCCTTCAGTAATTCGAAAATGACCCATATATGAGAAAGGCCTAGCCTCTTTCGAATATTTTGTTCTCATACTGCTCACGATAATACACTGGTGCTGCTGAACTCTGCCCCCATCGAAATGCAGCCACCATCACCGGCAATCAAACTAGTTTCCTCAAACTTAGCAGTGTGACACTTTGCCTGCTAAGCTACCAAGACGCGTTGCAGTGATAAGTACAGAGTACAGTTGTGAAGAGTATGATGTAGCAACCAAATGTGCCAGGCTTTCATTAATGAGTCGCACTACATTTCAGCACGATCGCTCGTGCTTCCGTATGTGGTAATGTACTATGCTATTTACATCGTGCTTGTAATCTTTTAACCCTTTCCCTACCAAGCTTTTGGCCAAAAACGATGCAAAAATACCGACGCTTTTATTTGCCTCTTTGATTCTACGTGTCTTTATACAACAACCAAAGTATTTTTTGCGAATATGCAGACGATTGGCTTCACTGCACTGCACCACAGAAAGTGCCCCAACCTCTCCAGCCTTCGATGCAGAAAATGTCTTTCTGAAATTAAAAAAATAATGTACAGGGACAAGCGAGCCATTGAAAAAGCCTTGGACGCGCCTATAGGTCGGCAAACTCACTCATGAGTCAACTCACTCAGACTCATTCAGACTCAGATCGGGCCGTGAGTCTGAGTAATATTTTGGTGAGTTTGAGTCCGAGTGAGTCTGGTTGAAGAAAATTATAGTGAGTCTGAGTTCGAGTGAGTGCAGTTAAGGAAAATATTGGTGATCCTGTGTCCGAGTGAACCCTAAGCGCAAAATATAGATCTTGAGTGAGTCTGAGTGAGCTCCACCTTTTGTTGCCGACTTATGGTCCTATCTACTCATCTTCAGCCTTACTATCAGCCATATATCGGCTTACGTTTATACTCAAGTCTATTCACACATATCTCTGCACACTAGCATTCATGGGCCACCTCACTATTTATTGATCAGAGGGGTGAGTTGGGGAAGGGGTGCCATGACCTCCCTCCGCAAACTCTTTCATGGGAAGTTGATAAAAATATCTCGTGTGAGTCGCGTATTTTCTAAAAATGTCCTTACTGGATCAATATATGACAATGATGATATATGATGATAACTCGTATTTGAAGGTACAAGATAAAAATGCGTATCATGAGCACTGATTATGCGAGATATTGGCGTTAGAGAGGATTGACGCCAGGATTGATAAAGCTAATTTTATGCCAACGGACTCATGAGACGACGTCTCAGGCTCACTCAGGCTGAGTAATATGTTGATGAGTTTGAGTCTGAGTGAGTCCAGTTGAGGAAAATTTTGGTGCGTCTGAGCCCGAGTGAGCCCTCAGAACAAAATATATTTCTTGAGTGAGTCTGAGTGAGCTCCAGTTTTTTTGCTGACCTATGGATGCGCCTGTGGGGGTTTGTTTACATCTGTCGGTGTCCACTGCCGATACATGTTGAGAAGCAGTTGTCGTCTGAATCTGATAATTTAGAAAAAAGTATGCTGTTCTGTGTAGTCGTCGCCACACTCACAGAAGAACTGAAATTCTTTTCACAAAACTTAGGCAAACATGCGTTTTCTTCGTTTTTTTCTTAACAGAGGTGTTGCCGGCATGTGCGCACTGCTTGCGCACAGAGGAGGATGCCATTTTCTAATTGCGGTTTCCAGAATCCAGTCCTTTTTTGATCAAAATGCATTCTATGAGCACATTTCTAAATTTTTTACTGCACTATTTCCTCAAGCCACAGAGAACTCAGCAAAATTAATCAGAGTATCTTAATTGCAGCGCCCCAAACGTATCTTTCAGTGTAGACGAGCCCAGCTCGTTTTCGGTGGGAGCAGTACAAACCGTGTCCAAGAGCTCGGCTCGTCTTTGGTAGGAAAAGGGTTAAAATATGAAAACCGTTCAAGAATGTTCCAATACATGAAGGTGTCGCTTGCGACGAGTGAAAACATGTGCAACAGTTCCAAGTTAGTGAAACGCGGTCCCATCGAAAAGAAAAAAAAGTACACATGTTAGTACTCCCCTCTGAAAAAGCATTGTCCCATTGCTGCTAACAGAACACGAAAGTGTGAATGCATGCAATCAAATAAATTAAGAAAGCAAGTTGGAAATAACGTCCCATAGTCCATGAGCATACACTGTAAGGTTTAAGCCGCAATACATGGAGGATTTCAGGCCATGTGCAGTGCCGTTATGACTGCATCATGCCATTGGGCTAAACGTCATAGTTCAGTGCACCACAATATTAGAGTATATTATAGGGCCCGAAGTATTGTTGCAGAAGCTTCTCGGTAAGCTCATGTTGGTGTTCCAGCATGTAACACGGTCAATCGCTATTAAGCCCGCTTGGGATCAAATTTTTGGGGTGTGCGAATATTCGAGTTTTGAATTCGAAACGAATAATTTGATTCAGCTTTCGAATAGGTAGTATTCGAAGTTTTTAATGATTCAACAGGACGAATATCTAAACACAACAAAGGCCAATGGTGCAACTTAGGGTGGGGTGGCTAAAACTAACGCTAACGTCGTTACAGTAGGCCTTTCATTAACACCTTTGCCGATATCCTGGTTCATAAGCGAGCACATGTTTATTTTAAAGGAGATGATGTCATTTCCGCACGTAATGGCTCTAGCAAAAGAAGGCCAGGGAACAGTCTGTGAGACTGTCGAACTGTTAATGTAAAAAAATAACCAGCACACTGAGCTCGGACCTTATAGTCAAGAGGTTGAAAAATACTTCAATGAGTCCCTGATCACAAGAAAGGATGATCCTTCGAAATACTGGAAAGATCTATCCAGGAATCTCCAAAATTGCTTTGCGACACCTTCCCATCCCTACTACTGAGGTGCCCAGTCAGCGTGTGTTTTCAACTGCAGCATACACTGTAACATCACAGTGAGAGAGCCTGAAGCCAGGTCACATGGAACAGCTTGTGCTTCTGCATGACAATTTGTACCCTTTGGGCAGCAGTCACTCACCGCGTTAGGTCCTCGAGAACATCAGCACATTTCATTTCTTGGTTTTTTCTTGAAATTTTCAATAAAATATTCTTTATTCGATTGGAGATTTTTGGCTACTATTCGGCACTATTCGATTTGAAGTCGATTCGAGATGAAATTTCACTATTCGCACGCCCCTATCAAATTTCTCAACAGTGATTGGCTTCCTTTTACAGTTAGCGTAAAGCAGCCACGTCGATAAAGAAATTCGATCCAGATCAGGCCCGACCGCGACCATTAAGTGACTGTGTGGTGTGACACCAGTATTAGTGCTAACAATTTTGCTCATTGGATGTAAAAGATTTTAAAACGACTGCATGTTCAACAAAAATTTTCTAAAGGAATTTGAAAAAGTTGTCCCATCTGCTTGTTCTGCACAACCTATTTTCCTTGGTTGCCCACTGATGTTCTTTCATTGCTATATGGTCTTACAGATTGTTTTCAAAAGTGACTGTTGATAGTGATGTGGGTCGCGGGAAACGTCAAAAGTATAATTTTTCTCTGTTCAAATGGACAGGGTACGAAAACAAATTTGCACTATATTTCTAGCCTGAGATTTCATTCTATCTATGCAAAAACAAAGCATGAATCGGTTCAGAATAAACAGATATTTAATTACAAAGTAATTAGGAATGATTACTATAACACACATAAATGAACGTATTGCGACATTATTTTTGTTGCAATATAATATCGATTGCCTTGAAATAACATTGTATCGATTTGACACATTACAGACAGTTCTTCATAGGTGGCGTCTGAAAGGGTTAAAAGAGATCAATAACTTCGTACTCTGAGGCATGTCTCATCACCCTGCAATCATTAACAAATAAGAATAGCTTTTGTTGCCGTCCGCTGTGTTAAACCAACAAACCCAGGTGGTCACGGCTTAGCCAAATTTATTGTGCTTTCATGCTATAAATCACCAGAATAAACTACTGATTGAAGTTGTACAAGCTATGTGTCACACAGATTTTGTTTACAGTGAATTATCTGCAGATAATGTTATGGCTGAATATTTCTGTATATTGTGTGCATCCACTACCATATCCAACAGTGTATCTGTGTGTATTTTGTGTTTGTTATCACTTGGATGCTACATATTTCTTTTTTTAAAGTGGTCAGTAACATTTAGACCATGTATTATGTTCCGCAAGCAACGTTTCGATTCGTAACACTGCGATTCCAAGCACTGTTTCACTTTGTGCAGTACAAATGTTATTATTGCTGGAACCCTCTTTCTGCAGTGCCCTCGGGTGAAATGTAGCCACCGAATGAAGAAATAAATAAATAAATAGCGCATGAGTAACGTGGCTTCATAACATGCACTACATTGCATTTGTACTAATTAAGTGAAGCACATGTAGACAGTTGTGCTAGTTTGGATGGCACAGAGGGACCGACTAATTCTCCTTGAGGACATATGCATAGTACACCAAAGGGGGGGGGGGGAGGTGGAAGCGAGATATAAACAAGGGAACCACCCAGGCCTATGAGTTCCTGCTGCTTAAATCCCCAAGAGTTCCCACAAGGATGGGCAACAGTGTGGCTGCAGACACTGCCAGATTCCACCATTACGAAATGTTAGTTGGAGCAACTTGTAGGAAATCTATGTAGCAACCACTATATCCTATGTATGACTGCAACCACGGCAAAGGTCCACCTACCCTTAAGAATAGTCAGGTTGATGAACTTGAAGCAGTATTGCTAATGCCAGCAAACAGTTCTCAAAACCTGCTACTGCAAAAGGATATGTATCACTTCCCGAGGCAACTTTATACTGCCTCTGTTCAAGTTGCTGTACAGTAGCAAGACGGAGACCTCAGCATGGCAATCTGCACTCTAAGTCACTACGAGCTCGTACAGTGACAGACAGGACAGAATTCAACGTGCCCTAGACGAGGTTGAATCATACACAGCAGAAGTTGTTATGAAGTGCGCTCCAAGAAAATCAAAATAAAATATATTTGACCACCAAGAACCCTAAACCAACACAGCTCCACCACTACATTTACTACTGCTCGATGGAGAACTTATCCAAGGAGTCTGCACTTGCTAGTGCTTGCAATGCATGTGAAAAAAATTCAAAAATTCCTTTTCAAACTGAAGTACACAATGCATAATGTTACTAACTTTATTAAGAATTTCACACTCAACAGAGGAAATAATGGAGATAGACACTATGAAAGTAGGGCACGCCTTCGTCATGAGCAAAATAACTTGCACTCTCCCATTCCAAGATGCGCAACAAACTGAAATCCACCAAGCAAATTGAATAATTTTGATTGCCTGCGAGGTGGCACTCGGTCTGCCCAAAACATGAGCACAGACTGCCTCATCGAACTAGGCATGACCAACACATTTGAGAAACTTGCTGGGGCCACACTTATGGCCCAGCACAAAGGACTCAATGCAACACACCAGGGCACTCTGTGTTGATAAGACTTAGAGTCACTGGAAAAATGTTTCCATTGAATATAATATGACTGTGTTACCCCTCAATGCCTCAGGTATGTAAAAATGGAACCACACTTATGCCACCTGATGTAGGAGCAAGAATCCTCGTGCCATGTCACATGAACCCGTACTTCCAAATATGTGTGGTGAAACAGCCACAAGCCTGAGAAGCCACCCTGCACAGAAGTGCCAGTATTTCGGATGCAAACATATAAGGTGGTATTTATTCACTTTTGGTGAGCGGTGATAGTCCTGGAGTCTGTTAGAAGACACCAACATCAGTGGATGGTGTTTGTCTATTCAGAACCTTCTCAGGGATCTTCAAAATAAATGTGTGCTTTTTCTCACAGCCTTAGTCTACAAAGCGGCTGATCTTAAAGTGTGCTCATTTCTAGGCATACTTAGTTTGTTCTCGGTCAGTGAGGCGATATCGGGTCCACCTTGTTAGAAATGAAGTGGACACTGTGAAATAGTGTATTTTTATTGGAATAGATACTTGTAATTATGTCATTATCGTACTTTGCCCGCCCCCCCCCGCTCCCTGCAAATGGTGCGGTGATGTGGATATCATATGTAATAAATAATAAATGAACTGAACGTTATTGTATTCGGGGTCGATCTGCTTCAATATAGCTTAACAATGAATACGCGTAGTATGAGTATCCTTGAAATAAAAAAGTATTCCAGTACATCGCTGTAACACTGTATTCCGGACGTCTTTTTCCGTCTCATTGCAAAAGATCTCCGAAATATCCCGTTACGTACACATAGTGGAGTATCTTTTTTATTGCTTTCTTGTAATTGGATAGCAAGCACCACAACACAATATCTGTCAATACTTTTCTGGCCTGCGTAGGTGTTTTTCCAATAAGACTTAGAAGACCTGGAAAAATGGTAGTGGTATATGACCCCCACGCAGAATCAATGGTTTCGATTCCTGCATGTAAAAATGGAAC
The DNA here is from genome assembly GCF_013339695.2 of Rhipicephalus sanguineus. Classification (NCBI taxonomy): domain Eukaryota; kingdom Metazoa; phylum Arthropoda; class Arachnida; order Ixodida; family Ixodidae; genus Rhipicephalus; species Rhipicephalus sanguineus. The sequence continues at coordinate 201,944,878 of NC_051179.1, forward strand.
CTACACTTATGTTCATTCATTCCATTCGATGTAGGAGCAAGAATCCTCGTTGTTGGTTTTCCTTAGCTACTTCCAAATAAAACAGCATTTAAGCCTAGAATCCGTTCTCGCCGTTCCTGAGCACAGAAGCAGTAGGGCAACATCTACTTTACTGATACAGTCATCCTCAGGAGAACACTTGGCCAGTCCACCCCAAATGCCGCCTAATCAACAACGCAACATGTCTGGAAGGTTGGCTTTCAATTGTCATGGAAACGAATTGTAACCCTCGAACAGGCCCGTTGAGCTGCAATAGCCAGTGGGGCTAGAACAGGCTCCACCCTCAGTATCAGCAGTTTTATTTCAATTATATTGTTTTCAATTCTATCTTATTTGTGTCAAAACATGAGGTTAAGTTTTATTTTGTCTGAGTATTTCATAGATGGATGGGTGGGAAGCAAAAGAATAGTTATACTGGTGACGTAACCTGATCATATAATTCCATGATTGCATGGTTAACGTGTCATAGTCCAGTTGCAAAATTGGTTTATTGACACCTACGTATAACTCAAGCAGTCAGTCCGTGTTTATTTTTCAGCAATCAAGCACAATGGTGAAAAATGGGAGATGGAGTAAACGTTACTTAGGCACCGCCCACTGTAGGAGCAATTACAGGGCATATGTACTAGCAAAAGCAAATAGTTATACATGCAAAAGCCGATAATAAATTCAACTTGTACAAAAAGAGCATTACCGCATATAGCATCATATTCGTACATACAAAGATAATAGAAGAACAAA